>NW_027361853.1:2972500-3072500 GCF_039654945.1 Dendrobates tinctorius | reverse complement strand
AGTCTGTGTGAGGAGCATCATATAGTCTTCTCTGAAAAGTATGTAGCTCATTTCCTTTTGTGAAAAATTGTGAATATGGTTTACACAGATAATTAGTGTCTGATCATCTGTCCTAGACTCACTGGTGGTCTGATGATGGGGAAAACGCAGGAAAAACATTATTTCCCCCTCCCAACATACACATTTTTTATCTCTCACTTCCCTTTTCAGGATCAAAATACACAGTGACATTTGTTTTCTGAGCAAATCTTGTCACCATCAGGGAATTATTTTAATTGTGCCCCACAGTAATTTTTCCACAGTAGAAAGCAAGGTCTCAGGAAAACTCCTGACCAATGCAAACATGAAATATATTGAGTTAAAAATAAGGACGATACATAAAATTATCTATTTGTTCTCAATTGCATTTTGGACATTTCGGACTATTATCGGACTCACTGAATAGTGATGAGGCAGACCCCTCATTTGTTGCCTTCTCTCACTTGTGAACACTTGCTTTACTGTTTGAACAGTCCAACTTATGAACTTTGAGGCAAAAAAGTCAGATGCTCTGAGGTCAGTACCAAGAGAGCACATAGTAAACTAAGGGAAAAGACGAAGGAGTAAGTCAGGTCACAGTCTGGGCTCAGAATACGAGAGAAATAGCAGATCTAAGCAAAGGGGCAAAAACAAACGGGTAGTCCAGAACACAGTCCAAAGGTCAGTAGATCAGAACTTGGAGCACAGGAATCTGGCAAACGCACACCAGAGAGCAGAAGCTTTCACTGGCAGTGATCTGGACCAGACAGCTCACCTAAATAGAAGGGTAATTACTAAGAACAGCGAGCACCTAGAGAAATCTCTACACCTCACAGTACCATATAGGTCAGCTGAGCTGTCAATCAGCACCGACAGGTCAGCACGCCCCATAGGATGACAGAGCTGTCCATCACTGAGTTCCAGACACACTGAGTGGAGGAATCATGACCTGACCAAGGTGTATGAAATTACCCATATGCTATATTAAAGGGAACCTGACAGCTGATTCATGCTGCCTGATCCACGTATGCAGATTTGAGGCTTGGTCCTCAGCAGCTCTTAAAATATGTTTTTTCTCTGAAACACTGAAGCATTTTGGAGTCAAACTTACTTGGCTGAGATCATGTAGCCAGTGCCTGATACATGCTGGGTTGGGCAGCATGTACCTGCTGTCAGGTTTCCTTTTTAAATAGTTTTTAGGCGAAAAAACAAACTTCCATTGGGACTTCTATTATAACCAGAGGCAACAAGTCTCTGGCATATGTTATAAGAAGGTCGCTCCAAAGAATATCAAGTTTGTGGATAGAGACCCAAACAAATTTAACAAACAGATAAGAGTGAGCTGAAGACTTCTCTTTTGGGTATATCTAAAATAAAACAAAAAACAGGGTGTTTCAGGGCTCAGGGAGGCACTTTATCAAGTGAAAGAGATATGGTTCTGAGACAGTGGCTGCATTGTGTTTATTAAAGGTGAGCACCCCCACCATTTACGGTATACATTAGTTTTATTATTGCTGCTAAGAACTTAACCTCCGTTCTTACAACCTCACCTCAGTTCTGTTTTTTTTTCGTGCCCATCACATATCTGTTTGGTCGACTTAAGAGGTCAGTCAAGTTCCTGCTTGGTGTCCATCATTTTTAAACCTGACAGAATGAACAGCGAACCAGGTTTATTAGACACGTATTACAAATCTATTTCTAATTTTATACAACAATGAGGTGTATATGAGCTAAACCGGAATCTACACCTTTACACTAGAGGAAATAATGCTTAAGTTGGGTTGTGCCCTCACACATTAGACAACTGGCAGATTCAAACAACTTTTGTTTTATGTGTTTGGGGGCTTTAGCCATATTTGGGTATTGGCAATGACCAGGGAAGAACGCAAGAAATACATTATATTGTTGTATTACAACCTTGGTTCCCTTTGGCCTAATTTTTGCCAGTCCCACTTAGAAAAACCTTTACATATATTTCTGCCTAGTCTGTGTAATAACTCGAGATGAGCAGATCAATTTGCGGGACTCCAGTCCAGCGTGCAGGTCAGTGGTTCCTGGCGATAAGACAGGAGACTCGCAAATCTCATAATTTTCGTGATCCCTGGCGCATCTTTTGATCAGCCAGGGCTGACCCAACGTCAGCTGTGTGTCATGGCGCACTGATGACATGCCAGCCCTGTCAAATAAAATGGCATGAGGGGAACACCAGATGATAAGAGACTTGCGGTTCTCTTTCTTAGCTGACGTGAATCACTAACCTAGACGCTGGACTGGAGATCTCGCGAAACGATTCCCTTATCTCTGTGTATAATCCTATTTTGACTTAGTCAGTTTAACCCTACCAACCCTATCCTACTCCTGATGATATAGGGAAAAAAATGTGTTCTACAAAAAAATACAGAGGTATAGTCCTACATAACTATAAGGATCAAGGATCGTCTAGGAACCTTAAGGCCTGAATGACAAAGCCGGGATAACGAAAGTGTCAAGTAAAGGTCTTCTCATGCTCGCTAAGCAATTGTAAATATAAGTGGTCTGTGTAAATGAGGAAAATGATCAACTATAGGGAACCTGTCAGCTTGGAATTGCTGTGCAGCCTGTGGGCAGTGTGTTACAGAGCCACAGGAGCTGTGTATTTACGGAGTTTTCAGAAACTTGAAGCGGTTAAAAGATGCTCAAAAGCCTGCACGTGTGAACAGCAAAGTCCTTTTTACAATAGAAATGAAGGAATTTTTTAAAGCGTTCGCTAAGCACTTTTTTAGGCCAATTTTCAATATTTGGATTGAAACCCCTGTTTATTCTAGGCTTGGCAGTTGTAATCAGTAATTAATTTCCTAATAAAAGGGTATGTGCGCATGGCAGCTATTTCAGGTTCGCTCCAAAATCCGCATGAAAAAAACATTCAGAGAGCGCCCTCCTATTCATTTCTCTTCTAGAACTGCTTTGCTGTTCATATGTTCAGGCTTTCGGGCATCTTTTAGCTGCTTCAGGTTTCCATAAACAGTAGGAAGTTAAAAAGTAGACAGCAAACCTTTCTTCTTAAGGCACTTTCCTGAAAGCACCTAAAGAAAAAATATCAAAAACTTTCAAATGAATGAACATAAGTATTTGTATGTAGAAACGACTTTCTGTGCATATGTTTTAAGACATTTCAACGTCTGTTAACCACTTCAAGTTACTAAAATTACCCCCAAACGTTTAACCTCTTCACGACCTATGACGTATAGGTATGTCATAGGCTGTATGCCAGCATTTGATGAGCTGCCGGCACCCACATTAGGGTCTTATCTACAGCATTTTGTAATGCTGTAGATAAGCCATTGATGTAACCTGAAAGAGAAGAAAGAGAAGAAAAAGGAGTTGGATTATACTCCCCCGGGGGGTGGTCCGGTCTTGGTCCGATGGGTGTCGCCGTCCGGTCCGGCACCTCCCATCTTCTAATGGTGACGTCTTCTTCTTTCCTTCCTGTCGTGGCTCCGGCGCAGGCGCACTGCTCTGCCGTGTTGAGGGCAGAGCAGAATACTGCAGTGTGCAGGTGCCGGACCTCTCCCGGCGCCTGCCCACTGCAGGAATCTGCTCTGCCCTCAACAGGGCAGAGCAGTGCTCCTGCGTAGGAGCCACAACAGGAAGGAAAGAAGAGGACGGCATCGTATAAAGATGGGAGGCGCCGGACCGGACGGCGACACCCATCAGACCGGACAGGATGCTGGGGTGAGTATAATCTAACTCTTTTTTTCTAATCTTTCAGGTTACATCGGGGGCTTATCTACAGCATTACAGAATGCTGTAGATAAGCCCCTGATGTCGGTGTCGGCAGCTCATATTCGAAAAAAAGAGTGACAGATTCCCTTTATATAAAAAAAAACCTATACATAAAACAATTGTGAATTTGCTTTAGATGAAAAGTTTTCTGCTTAAAAAACATTAGGTTCAACTTTAAAGTTTAAAAATTGTCATGTGGAGGTAGCCAATTTTGGGTCTGAAAGCTCAGCAGAAAGATTCTGTGTGCTCCACGATCGGCAATGAGAAAGAGATGCACCTTCCAAACACTCACCCTGTCCTGACTCTGGTTATCATCTTCTTGTACTACATAGGTCATTTGATACTCTTCCTGAGCGACATATTACACAACAATTCTGTTAATTTTTCTGTTGGAGTTCTTTAATAAAGCTCCTCTGTGGCGATTTCCAAAAGCACTAAGCATCTTTGTTACCATTGTACACCTCACATCTTATGCTGTTCAGTCATGGCTTGTTAAAGTCCCAGACTCATTACATTGCACAGCATGACTTGCAGATGGAGTGAATTTCAAAATCTCTTATAATGCAGCATATAATAGGGTTCTGGTAAAAGTACAGTCATAATTAAGGCAGAAATAATCAGCATTCCGCAGAATGTCACATTCATGGTTATTACGGGGTACTTTTCCAAATTTTTGTACCATCGTTTGACAGGATCACTCCACGTCATCTGCTCTTGCACGGCAAAGACAATGCAACACATAGAATTTAATAAGCAGTACTTTCTCTAAAATTATGTCTAGCAAAGGGCCAATAAATGTGACTATTTTTCGGCAATTTTCAGTTCAAAGATTCAGGCAGAGTGCGGGTAGCATCTCACCCTGGCAGCTCGTTGTAGTGACTTAGAAATCAGAGCTTCAAGGTCTGAAGGACCAGAACAGTGTAAAATTCTGCCCTAACAGAACAGCTTGACTTTATGTAGTCTTATTATTATTCTCTACCTCTATTAGGCTGGAGGAAGGAAGACCCCAGTCACATATTCCTGAAGAAACAGACGTTGTTTTTCTCTACAATTCCAAAATGCAGTGTACCTAATGTATTTCCATTTAATAGAAATATACGGGCATGGCAGATCGTGGGTTTATGTGTGCGGTTCAGACATCTGGAACAAGTATAAATAATTGCCAATTAACTTGTTTCTTTTTGTAAATTGGTGGTGTGTGTATACATCTTTTTTTGTTTTTGTGTGTGTGTATAGATACATGTACAGATGTATAAAAAAAAAAAAGTGTTTGCCTCCTTCCTGATTTCCTAGTCTTTTCCATGTTTGTCACACTTAAGGCAGAGTTCACACGTGGCATTTTTTTCGCGTTTCCGCGGCGGTTTTAATCGCGCGATTTTGCCGCGAAAACGCGAAAAATAAACATCCCATGCATTCCTATGGGATTTCGCAATGCTGTGCTAATGCTGCGGTTCTTACCGCAGCGGAATTGCTTCGCGGTAAAAAGCGCAGCATGCTCATTAATTTTGTGGAATCGTGGCGATTCCGCCCGCATAGGAATGCATTGTTCTGCTTGCTTTCTGCATGTGGCTGTGCACACCATGCGAAAAGTAAGCAGAACATTTGCGGATGGTACCCACGGTCCGGAGGAGAGGAGACTGTCCTCCAGTCTTTGGGTACCATATCCTTGTAAAAAATAGAATTTAAAATAAAAAAATATTGTTATTCTCCCCTTCCGACGTCCCGCGCAGCCTTCCCGCCTCTCTCCACGCTCCCGGTCCCAGTAAGCCTTTGCGAGCGATGACGTCCGTTCTCGCAGGATCGCGAAGTCTCGCGGTCATTCACGCGACGTCATCGCGAATGGCCGCGAGACGTCGCGATCCCGCGAGAACGGACGTCATCGCGGTAATTGTCGCAAAGGATTACTGGGACCGGGAGCGTGGAGAGAGGCGGGAAGGCTGCGCGGGACGTCGGAAGGTGAGAATAACAATATTTTTTTATTATTATTATTATTTACATTATATCTTTTACTATTGAGGCCGCATAGTGGGTCACACTAGCGAATTTAGCGAATCCTGCTTTGAACAGGGGGTTGGACCAGATGGCCCAGGAGGTACCTTCCAACTCTACGATTCTATGATTCTATGACCTGCCTGACAAAATAAAGTGGACCAAAAGATCCTCAAAAGCTTTGCTGGTGCTGCACCCTTATATTATTATAGACAGAATTAAACTGATTTCTTAAGAAATGCGTCAGTCTATTGCTATTCTATCTGATACTCAAGAAATTAAATGAAATATTACTTGCAGGTTTCTTAAGGCTATGCTATAGATGTTGCAAACATGCCCTCAAGGTGTCCGTACCTCGTACATAAAAGTAAGATGATGGCTGTATAACTGTTGCCTGAATCGCCCTCTTCAGTAAACTACCAAAAGAAAGAACTTCTTCCATTTTGATTAACAGTGGCCTGTTCTGTGATCCCACAACACTGGCAGTCGTCCCAATACCCTCCATGGCCCAATGGTACTCAGAAATGGTTGCTATTTGCAGAATGGAAGAATTGTCTTCTGAAAGCTCTGGGCATTTAGATAAATTTAGGAAACTCCAGACTGAAAATTTTTTTATGATTAACCCCTTTCCTACAATGGACGTAATATTCCGTCCATGTGACCCTGGACCTAATTCCCATGGACGGAATATTACGTCATAGCGGTCAGCGGCGCCCACGTGTTGAGCGCCGCTGATCGCGGCCGGGTGTCAGCTGATTATCACAGCTGACACCCGGCACAATGACACGTTAACCCCTTGCACACCGCGATCAAACACGATCGCGGTGTACCGGGGGTTAAAGGGAAGCATCGGCAGAGAGGGGGCTCCCTCCGTGCTTCCCTGAGCCCCCCACAACAGCGCAATGTGCAGCGCTGCTGTGGGGGCTCCATCCCTGCAGGTCCCCGGATCCAAGATGGTGACGGGGACCTTCGGGGGCCTGCAGGGAGCTGGCTTCCTCAGTGCCTGCAAAGCGCAGGCACGAGGAAGCCTTGTGCAGTGCCTGTTACAGATCGCTGATCTGTCAGAGTGATCTGTGATGTGACAGATCAGCGATCTGTGATGTGACAGATCAGCGATCTGTCACATGACAGTTATGTCCCCCCTGGGACAATGTAATAAAGTTAAAAAAAAAAAAAAAAAAAAAAAAAAAGTGTAAAAATAATTTAAAAAAAATCGCTAAATAAATGTAAAAAAAAAAAAAAAAATATTCCCAAATAAATTCTTTTTTTGGAAACAAAAAACAAAACAATAAAAGTACACATATTTGGTATTGCTGCGTCCGTAACAATCCGCCCTATAAAACTGTCCCATTAGTTAACCCCTTTAGCGAACCCCTTAAAAAATAAAAATAAAAAACGAAGCAAAAATGATTTATTATCATACCGCCGAACAAAAAGTGCAATAACGCGCGATCAAAAAGACGCATATAAATATCCATGGTACCGCTGAAAACGTCATCTTGTCCCGCAAAAAACGAGCCGCCATACAGCATCATCAGCGAAAAAATAAAGTTATAGCTCGCAGAATAAAGCGATGCAAAAATAATTATTTTTTATATAAACTAGTTTTCATTGCATAAAAGCGCCAAAACATAAAAAAAAGACCTAAATGAGGTATCGCTGTAACCGTACTGACCCGAAGAATAAAACTGCTTTATCAATTTTACCGCAGGCGGAACTGTGTAAACGCACCCCCCAAAGAAATTCATGAAACGCTGGTTTTTGTTCATTCTGCGTCCCAAAAATCGGAATAAAAAGCGATCAAAAGATGTCACGTGCCCGAAAATGATACCAATAAAAACGGCATCTCGTCTCGCAAAAAATAAGACCTCACATGACTCGGTGGGTCAAAATATGAAAAAATTATAGCTCTCAATATGTGGTGATGCAAAAACTATTTTTACAATAAAAAGCGTCTTTTAGCGTGCGACAGCTGCCAAAAATAAAAACCGCCATAAATAGTAAATCAAACCCCCTGTTATCACCCCCTTAGTTAGGGAAAAATAATAAAATTAAAAGAAAATGTATTTATTTCCATTTTCCCATTAGGGTTAGGGCTGAGATTAGGGTTAGAGGTGTGTTGGGGTTAGGGTTGGAGTTAGAATTGGGGGTTTTCCACTGTTTGGGCACATCAGGTGCTCTACAAATGCAACATGGCGTCTGATCTCAATTCCAGCCAATTCTGCGTTGAAAAAGTCAAATGGTGCTCCTTCCCTTCCAAGCTCTGCCATGCGCCCAAACAGTGGATAACCCCCACATATGGGGTATCAGCCTACTCAGGACAAATTGCAAAACAACTTTTGGGGTCCAATTTCTCCTGTTACCCTTAGAAAAATAAAAAATTGGGGGCAAAAATATCATTTTTGTGGCAAAAAAATGATTTTTTTATTTTCACGCCTGGGCGTTATAAACTTCTGTGAAGCACTTGAGGGTTCAAAGTGCTCACCACACATCTAGATAAGTTCCGTGGGGGGTCTAGTTTCCAAAATGGTGTCATTTGTGTGGGGTTTCTACTGTTTTGGTACATCAGGGGTTTTCCAATCGCGACATGGTGTCCGATCTCAATTCCAGCCAAAAAAGTCAAATGGCGCTGCTTCCCTTCTGAGCTCTGCCATGCGCCCAAATAGTCGTTTACACCCACATATGGGGTATCAGCGTACTCAGGACAAATTGTGAAATAACTTTTAGGGTCCTGTTACCCTTGGGAAAATAAAAATCGGGGGTGAAAAGATCATTTTTGTGGAAAAAATATATTTTTTTAATTGTACCGCTGTACGTTATAAACTTCTGTGAAACCTTTGTGGGTTCAAAGTTCTCACCACACATCTAGATAAGTTCCTTGGGGATCTAGTTTCCAAAATGGGGTCACTTGTGGGGGGTTTCCACTGTTTAGGTACATCAGGGGCTCTCCAAACGCGACATGGCGTCTGATCTGAATTCCAGCCAATTTTGCATTGAAAAAGTCAAACGGCGCTCCTTCCCTTCTGAGCTCTGCCATGCGCCGAAACAGTGGTCCCCCCCACATATCAGGTAACAGCATACTCAGGACAAACTGCACAATAACTTTTGCAGTACAATTTCTCCTGTTACCCTTGGTAAAATAAAAAAAAATTTGAACCTGAAGTATTTTTTTTGTGAAAAAAAGTTAAATGTTCATTTTTTTTAAATATTCAAAAAAATTCCTGTGACGCACCTGAAGGGTTAATAGACTTCTTGAATGTGGTTTTGAGCACCTTAAGGGGTGCAGTTTTTAGAATGGTGTCACTTTTGGGTATTTTTTATCATATAGACCCCTAAAAGTGGCTTCAAATGTGATGTGGTCCGTATAAATAAACTGGTGTTGCAAAAATGAGAAATCGCTGATCAACTTTTAACCCTTATAACTTCCTAACAAAAAAAATTTTTAGTTCCAAAATTGTGCTGATGTAAAGTAAACATGTGGGAAATATTATGTATTAAGTTTTTTGTGTGCCGTATCTCTGTGATTTAAGGGCATAAAAATTCAAAGTTGGAAAATTGCGAAATTTTAAAATTTTTCGCCAAATTTCCGTTTTTTCACAAATAAACGCAAGTTATTTGAATGAAATTTCACCACTAACATGAAGTACAATATGTCACGAGAAAACAGTGTCAGAATCACCGGGATCCATGGAAGCGTTTCAGAGTTATTACCTCATAAAGGGACAGTGGTCAGAATTGTAAAAATTGGCCCGGGAGTTAACGTGCAATCCAACCTTGGTAGTGAAGGGGTTAAATCTGAGGCCTGGTTCAGATTAGCGTTATTATAGTCCTATAAATGGACCACAAAGCCTGTAATGATTGTTGGTCTTCTAACTCTGTCTTTCAGCCCTATTGGAATATGAGGCTGTACATTTTTGATTGGTAGACCCTCAGTAAGTCTAGGCATTTTTGATTTATATACAGACCACGAAATTCATTTGTCTGAACTAGGCCTTAGAATAGGTTATCAGATAAGTGGTGGTCTGACATTTAGCACCCCACCAATCCCTGCTTGTGTTGCGGCAGTCGAATCGCTGAGATATGAAGGCCTGGGGACTCAAACATATTTTTTGAGCACGTCGAAGAAACTCCGTTAGAGCCCTGGCATACTGGGATAACAATTTATCAGAGCACATTTGCTCATCACTAGTGAGCATACAGCATGGGGAGGGTAGGGCTGGTCGTGCAGCAGTGGAACGAGGGTTACTGCAAGTTGTAGGCTTGTTGGAAGAGGTAGTTCTTCAGGTTCCTTTTGAAGGTTTCCATGGTAGGCAAGAGTCTGGTATGTTGTGGTAGAGAATTCCAGAGTAGGGGTAATACACGGAAAAAATCTTGTCTGCGGTTTTGGGAAGAGAAGCTGAGGGGAGAAGCGAAGATCTTGTGAGGATCGGTGGTTTCGTGCAGGTAAGACTAGGTCACAAATGTATGGGGGAGACAGGTTGTGGATGGCATTACATGCCATGGTTAGGATTTTGAACCGGAATTCCTGGCCAATGGGGAGCCAGTGAAGGAGTTGACAGAGGCCCGGCAATAGCGGGGGGGGGGGGGGGACAGTTTTACTAGTGGGGCAGCAGAGTTTAGGATAGATCGGAAGGCGTCAAGAGTCTTAGAAGGGAGGCCACAGAGCAGGAGACTGCATTAGTCGAGGCGGGCGATGTTGAGGGTGTGCACTAGTGATTTTGCAGATTCTTAATTTAGGAATGTACGGATTCTGGAAATATTTTTGAATTGGAGTCAGCAGGAAGTAGAAAGGGCTTGGATATGTGGTTTGAAGAAGAAATCAGAGTCCAGGGGTAACCCGAAGTAGCGAGCCTGCGGGACTGGGGAGAGTGAGCAGCAATTGACTTTGATGGATAGGTCGGTTGGGGGGGTTGAGTGAGATTGGGACAAAATGATTAATTCAATTTTATCCTGGTTAATTTTTAGAAATCTAGTGGAGAAGTAGTTTGAAATAGTGGACAGACTTTGTGGGATTCTGATTAGTAAGGAGGTAATATTGGGTCAAGAGATCTGTGTCATCAGCATAGAGATGATACTGAAAGACATGGGACTCTATGCGCTGTCCTAGGCTGAATGTGTAGATGGAGAAGAGTAGGGGTCCTAGAACTGAACATTGGGGAACTCCGACAGATGGGGCAAGATGAAGAGGTGGTATGTAAGTGGGAGATGCTGAATGTCCAGTCTGCTAGGTATGAAGAAATTCAAGATATGACTAAGTCTGTGATGCCAACAGATGAGAGAATCTGTTGTAAGAGGGAATGGTCCACTGTGTTGAAGGCAGGTCCAGGAGAAGCAGGACAGAGTAGTGTCACTTGGATTTGGCAGTTAGTAGGTCATTGGTGACTTTAGTCACAGCATTTTCAGTGGAATGATGCCGTCGGAAGCCAGATTGAAAGCGGTCAAAATGGGAGCAGGAGGAGAGGTGACAGGACAATTCAAGATGGATATGTTGTTGCAGTAGTTTTGAGACAGGGGAAAGTGATATGGGGTGATGGATAAACACAGAGGATGGGTCAAGTGAGGGCTTTTTGAGGATGGTTGTGACCGAGGCATGTTTAAAGCATGACTGGAAGACCGTGCAGCTCCATACATTGTGTAGAGGCCTTTTTGAAAAGCTGTAGCTCTTTTGCGATTACTGTGAATAGCCGCTGAGCTGCAGTACCTTAGAGCAGCCACTAAATTGTAAATGGAGCTGTGCTTTTATGGCTCCATTCATCCTGCCTAGCGCCAGAGATGAGAACAGCTGATTGGCGGAGACCCTCTCGAATCATATTTTGATAATAGGTCATAAATATCGTAAGCCTGGAAACCTCATTAAGGCCATGTTCAGTTTTATTATTTCTGTTGCAGTTTGTTGGTAATTTTACAAGTATTAAAATGCAATTAAAAACGTTAAGGGCTTGATGCAATTTTTTTTCATATGTACTGGTTTTATTGCAGATTTTCTAAAACTTTTTTTTCCCATTGACCTTAATAGAAGGTGTTTGTATATACTGAAGCCTTTTCGGATCAGTCCCAATAAATGTTTAACTCTTCAGTAACATGTATTATTTGTATTGTTGTATACAGTCTCTCTCACTGTTAATAGTGGCATCAGTGGGAGACTAAAGGGCCTTTCTCACAAAGCGTCACCGATTTTGTGACGCAACAGCGATGTGGCTAGCTATCTCGTTTTGTGTGACACATACCTGCTACCGGCCTCCCCGCTGGATATCGCTGATTGCGCTTGAATGGCCTGGGCCATTTTTTCGTCATTGGCATCCCGTGGGCGCCAACTAGCGATGCATGGACGCAGGCGGAAGTCGTCAGAATCACTGCGGTGTGATAGGTAAGAGCGACCACCAACGGATCGCTTATCGCTGCTGCGTCGATGGTGAGATCTGCCTGTTTGGCAGAGCACTAGCGACCATTTAGCGATGCACCAGCGATCCTGACCCGGTGGTATCGTTGTCAGAATCGCTGGTGCATCGCTAAATGTAATGGGACCTTAAGCCTCTGACTCTTCTGTGAAACAATGCATATTGGGCAGCGGTGCCTGGGATACTGGATGTTGTCCTGACCCAATATATCTCGTATACTACATCTAATGTCTCCATTTAGAGATTCCTTTTCAGCTCTCCTGCCCTTTGTAAACATGTATTTTGGGAAGAGAAGTAGCTTTAGGCTACGTGCACACGCTGCAGATTCACCTGTGGCTTGATCCGCAGGTAAAACCGCAGGTAAAGTGACCTGCGGTTTTCCTGCAGATTAGCCTGCGGTTTTGCCCTGCGGTTTCACACCTCTACTATGTTAAAGGTGTGAAACCGCTGCGGAATCCGCCCAAACAATTGACATGCTGCGGTTTGAAAACCGAGCGGAGAAAACCGCAACGTGAGCACAGCGGTTTTGAAATGCCATTGGATAACATGGTACTGTACCATGTCTGCGGAACTGCTGCGTTTCCGCAGGGCCAAAATCGCTGCGGAAGCGCAGCAGAATCCGCAAAGTGTGCACACAGCTTTTAGAAATGGCAGCACCAAATCTGATTCATGTTTTTGCTGTTTGAAAAATTTTGATTTGTCTTAAGTAATCATTGTATTTCTTACTCTTTAAGCAATTCAATAATAATAATAATAATATTATTATTATTATTATTATTATTATTAATTAGGTAATTCCTTCTGTTGTTGTGTCAGCCATCAGACCTAGTATAAAGGTCTGCCTTCAGATGTGGATATTTTAGAATCCTTAATTATGTAAAAAAATACATTAGAAATTGCTCTTTTAGAGACACTCACTAACATATACGATACATTAGGTAAGAGCAGAACAGTGACTGCAGCTCTGGGTGTAACAGGAGTACATTAGGTAACAGCAGAACAGTGACTGCAGATCTCGGTGTAGGACGTGGCACAGGAAACTTATATGTGAGTTACTGGTGTAATTTATATGCGGAGACTGAGCCCGGATAGTTAGAAAGTACACTGAGAGCGTCTATTGTTATTTATATGTGTTGGCTATGGCTTGCTAGGCTTTAATGCAATTGTACATGATGCTAATTATTATTAATTTATAATGTTAGAATTAAAGGGCCAGAACCAGTCTAATTTTGTATATGTATAATCACATATTTTTAAGTATTTCATAGCCTCTTTTTGTCCCGCCATTGAGGTTATTTTGGCTTGTATAATTTATCTTTGTCATTTATGATATTTTTTAAAGAGATTTTCCATGAGGAATAATAAAACAATTTCATACTTTGTTTGTACATTGTGCTTGTCTCTGTTTTAATTTATATATGAAACAGGTTGCTTAGGAAGATCTGAACAGTGACTGAAGCTCTAGGTGTAACTTGCGTACAATACATTAGGTAAGAGCAGAGCGGTGACTGCTGCTCTAGGTGTAACTGGAGTACAGTACATTAGGTAAGATCTGAACAGTGACTGCAGCTCTGGCTGTAATAGGAGTATAATACTTTAGGTAAGAGCAGAACGGTGACTGCAGCTCCAGGTGTAACTGGACTACAATGCATTAGGTAAAAGCAGAACAGTGACTGCAGCTCTGGGAGTAACTGGAGTACAATACATTAGGTAACAGCAGAAGTGACTGCAGCTCTGGGAGTAACTGGAGTACACTACATTAGTTAACAGCAGAACAGAGACTGCAGCTCTGTGTTTAACAGGAGTACATTAGGTAACATCAGAACAGTGACTGCAGATCTGGGTGTAACTGGAGTACAATACATTAGGTAACAGTAGAACAGTGACTGCAGCTCTGGGTGTAACTTGCATACAATACATTAGGTAAGAGCGGAAAAGTGACTGCAGCTCTGGGTGTAACTGGAGTACAGTACATTAGGTAAGATCTGAAGAGTGACTGAAGCTCTAGGTGTAACTTGCGTACAATACATTAGGTAAGATCTGAAGAGTGACTGAAGCTCTAGGTGTAACTTGCGTACAATACATTAGGTAAGAGCAGAGCGGTGACTGCAGCTCTGGGTGTAACTGGAGTACAGTACATTAGGTAAGATCTGAACAGTGACTGCAGCTCTGGCTGTAACAGGAGTATAATACATTAGGTAAGAGCAGAATGGTGACTGCAGCTCTCGGTGTAACTGGACTACAACACAGTAGGTAAAAGCAGAACAGTGACTGCCGATCTGGGTGTAACTGGAGTATAATACATTAGGTAAAAGCAGAACAGTGACTGCAGCTCTGGGTGTAACTGGAGTACAATACATTAGGTAACAGCAGAACAGTGACTGCAGATCTGGATGTAACAGGAGTATAATACATTAGGTAAGAGCAGAATGATGACTGCAGGTCTGGGTGTAACTGGAGTACAATACATTAGGTAACAGCAGAACAGTGGCTGCAGCTCTGGGTGTAACTGGACTACAATACATTAGGTAACAGCAGAACAGTGACTGCAGCTCTGGGTGTAACTGGACTACAATACATTAGGTAAAAGCAGAACAGTGACTGCAGCTCTAGCTGTAACAGGATTATAATACATTAGGTAAGAGCAGAATGGTGACTGCAGCTCTGGGTGTAACTGGACTACAATACATTAGGTAAAAGCAGAACAGTGACTGCAGCTCTGGGAGTAACTGGAGTACAATACATTAGATAACAGCAGAACAGTGACAGCAGCTCTGGGAGAAACTGGAGTACAATACATTAGGTAACAGTAGAACAGTGACTGCAGATCTGGGTGTAACTGGAGTACAATACATTAGTTAACAGCAGAATAGTGACTGCAGCTCTGGGTGTAACTGGAGTACACTACATTAGGTAACAGCAGAGCAGAGACTGCAGCTCTGGGTGTAACTTGAGTACAATACATTTGGTAAGATCTGAACAGTGACTGCAGCTCTGGCTGTAACAGGAGTATAATACATTAGGTAAGAGCAGAATGGTGACTGCAGCTGGACTACAATACATTAGGTAAAAGCAGAACAGTGACTGCAGCTCTGGGAGTAACTGGAGTACAATACATTATATAACAGCAGAACAGTGACAGCAGCTCTGGGTGTAACTGGAGTACAATACATTAGGTGACCGCAGAACAGTGACTGCAGCTCTGGCTGTAACTGGAGTACAATACATTAGGTAACAGCAGAATAGTGACTGCAGCTCTGGCTGTAACTGGAGTACAATACATTAGGTAACAGCAGAACACTGACAGCAGAACAGTGACAGCAGCTCTGGGTGTAACAGGAGTATAATACACTAGATGGTGGCCTGATTCTATTGCATCGGGTATTTTAGAGTCTGTTAAAATAAAAAATAGTTATATACTCACCTTCCGACGGCCCCCTGACTCTGTCCCTCCTCTCACCACGCGCCTGGCATCGGGAGAGGTCTGGCGCCTGCGCACTGCAGAATTCTGCTCTGCCCTCAACAGGGCAGAGCAATGCGCCTGCGCCGGGGCCATTACAGGATGGGAGAAGAGGACGTCATCGCATGAAGAAGGGAGGCGCCGGACCGGACCGCAACACCCATCGGACCGGACCGCCCACCTCGGTGAGTATAATATAGCGTGTTTTTCTTCTCTTTCAGGTTACATCGGGGGCTTATCTACAGCATTACAGAATGCTGTAGATAAGCCCCCGATGTCTATGCTGGCAGCTAGTAGGGGATAAAAAAGGGTGACAGATCCCCTTTAAGGGTACTTATTCCTCGGCGCCTCTTAAAATGTAAAGAGCTAATACATTCTGAAACATTTATGGAATATTGAAAGTATATGCCATGCCATAAATATCTAATGGTACAAGTTCCATTTTTAGCCTCGTGCTTATTAGGAGTATGTGGGTTAGAAATAGTACAACAACATCTCCTTAATCCTCAACTCTAAACCCTATCAAAGTGAAACAGCTTGGGAAGCCCCAGGTCTGGTGGCTGGTAGCACCTGAGCACGGACAGGTAAATATAAAAGGTCCACTGATGGCCATCTTGGCAATCCCCACCATTGTGCCAAAATATGGGGATCACCAAGATGGCCATACAATGGACCTTAAGATGTACCTGTCCACGCTTAGGTACTACTAGCCACGAGACCTGTGGCTTCCTAATCTGTTTCACTTGGAGAGGTTTAAGAGTTGAGTATTAAGGAGAATTCATAGATTGCCTCATATTTTATCTGGAGATTTGATTAAGGAGTTCTCCCAACTACAAGAGGAGTTTGCGGTTTCTCATACTGATTTTTATAAATATCTCCACCTGCATCATGCGTACCAGGCAGAGGGGCTTATAAAGTAGAAATGGCACCACAGCACTGCCCCTACATCAGCATTTAGTCATTCATTTGAACACACTGAAATCCGATAGCCTCTCCTCCTGTCAACTTCTAGCCAGAAAACTCTAGGGTCAACCAGTGATGCCGGTCTGGAGAGCACCCAAACAGGGGGTAAATAAACACTAAGTGGATAACAAGCCCCCAATCGCATGCTGACTGCTTTTTCTTCTTTCGCTTATATGCTTGTAGCATGACCCTTTTCCTGGTGTTTTTTCCTTTCTTTTCAATAATTTCTTCTGTGGAAGAGAGTAAAAACCTCCTCTTAATGCAGGAAATTAGCTTTTTTTTTACTTTAGGGATATTGCTTCATAAATTAAATCTGCTCTGCTTCATGCATCCTCTCTTAGTGCAGCACTCCACAATATTGCGAGACTAGGATCATGTAATCATGGCTGCAAAGATCCACCTCCATAATCTCTGACAGGTGCAGCAGCCTAACCCACTAGCTGATACTAATGACCACCACCCGTTTTACCGAGAATGGGGCAGGAGCCGGGATGAGGTCTTCTAAATTCAGTTTGTTACAATTGTAAGGCCTCTTTCACACTTCAGTTTTTTACAATCAGTCACAATCCGCCAGGTTTTGAAAGAAACGGATCCTCAGTTTTCTTTTGAGGATCCGTTTTTTTTCCCCATTGACTTGCATTATTGGCGGATTGTGACGGATTGCCGTCCGTTGCATCCGTTTTTTTTGCGGATCCACCAAAAGCTGCTGTCCGTCACCGTCCTCAAAGATTTCAAAACGGAGCTTGCAACGTTTTTTTCTCTGGCGGATGCTCCAGACACTCATTTAACCCGAGATTCTTTCTGGGTGCCGGACACAAAAAAAAAATTCTCTCTCTCTCTCTCTCTCTCTCTCTCTCTCTAAAACGGACGGGTGGCATCCGTTGTCATCAGTACTAAAACGGATCCGCCATCCGTCCTTTTGGCGGATTTTGACTGATGCAAAAAACTGAAGTGTGAAAGAGGCCTAAGCAGTTATACCTGAATGATATACAGGAAAAATACTTAGTTTTTTGCTTTTTAACTTATGACTTCAGTAATAAACCAATATATGACCACATTTGACAAATCTATGTGAAAATTAATGCTTTTGGTTGGATGTAAGGCTCTGACTGTTTTTTGCTTTCTGTTATGGTTTTCCAGCTATTGTTTTATTGTCATTGGCGTAAAGGCTGCAACACCTGCACGTTCTGGCAGCTAAGCCTATATGGCCCATTATCAATGTGCTCAGCAGTTACCTTCTCTACAGTTCGTCTACCCATGTGGTGCCAGAAGCTAATTTACCCCCTAATTCTTGCTTATGACGACTATGCATGCTTTGATGCCGGCATAATTATGGCTTTAGACCTGGTCATGGTTTTAGAACTTAGCTGCTGGACAAGAATATACATTGTGCCCAGTAAACTTACATAGAGGCGTAATAGTCGTATTTGACATTGGTAATTGGCGACACATTATTTCATATGGTTGTACATTTCCTTTTAGGAAACTAAAATTCTGAGCTTTTGTTTTTTTGTAAAATGTTTCCAATCTGTTTATTGCTTCTGTATTTGTTGTATCTATTGCTTCTCAGATCTCTTATCCTTTGCTTTACGAACAGACGAAACCTTTACACTACATGGATAATTAAGGCAATTATTTAGCCTATCTCATATATCACACTTTTTGATGTCGATATTTCAGGGACTTATGACTTTACAGCCTCATTAGAACATATGTGGAAGGCGCTGCCAGTTTAGAACACTTGTTTGCTTCTTCCATCCAATATTGAGCAAACATTTCCTACAGATAATCTGTGCCTGCTGGATTCTCTGTGTAGACACAGACACAGTACTTCTTAAACTGTAATTTCCTAGGAAGCAGGTACATTACTGGTTTGGTATTTCTTTCTGTTAGAGGTTATATAGATTATCTCCTCCTAATCGACTGGAAAAACACATCAGACTTTCATAAGGGCATATTTACTTTTTGTGATGGATGTGCAAGGTGGTATCTGATCAATACCTTCAGAAATACTTTGTATCTATACGTAAGACATTGGGCGGGGTGCCTTTTAGGTTTCTTTACTGTTTTTTGGGGGGTGAGGTTAAAATATTGATGGCTTATTAGATTGTATGGGTCTTGATGCCTCTGTCAGACCTCTTTTTTTGGGACAATATTACAGTGCCCTGCCATGCCGCTTTAAAGTAGACCGCACAATATAAATATTATAGAAGAGGTTGCATAAATAGACCCATAATCCCTTCAAACTGCTGACTGGCAGGGTTTCCTAGAATCAGACCCCCACCTATCTAATATTTTTGGACTATGAACGATAGGTCATCAACATTCTGAACCCGTAAAAAACCCTGCAAATGTTTTCGGGCCGTTTTTAACCCTTTAATGACCAAGCACGAAAAGAAAAGAAAAATGTTAAATATCCCAAGAACGGCTGCAAATTTTAATAAGTTGTAAATTGCATAGGTACTTGTATTTACAAACATTAAATGACAATATCCATCTATGCAGTTGGGAATAACCATTTAAGTGGTTAAAGGGAAACACTTGTTCATGACCCATGAGGTACTGATATGTCACAAGTGCGAGAACCTTAACTGTGATGTACTATTCTGCCCACATAATCGCCAATGGGTGCTAGATGTAAAGTAAAGCCAATGTCTTGCTGTAACAGGTGGGATAGGAGATGACTAGTCATGCAGAAAAACAAGCCCTTATCTGGTTATGTCAACGAAAGCGGACATAAGATTTTTTTTTTCATGTCCTTAAGCCATTGTTAGGTCCTGAACTTGAATATCCAGTTACAATAATATAGATTTTGATATTTTAAATTAAGTCCAGAACACAGCCAAACTTTCTTGTAGTGTCCATTGCAGCAATGGGCCCACATTTTAAAAATGCTTTTCGGAAGTCATTTCAAAGGTGGCAGTTAGAAAATCACAAGCGATTGAAGGCCTCTCAAATGATCAGAGGTTGCAAAAGTTGGGCTTGTTTAGCTTGGAAAATAAAATGTCTCACAGGAGATCTCATTTATATGTGGTCAATACAAAGGTTGGGATCATGACTTATTCCTTCCAAAGACTATACAAAGGACCAGGGGGCACTCACTATGGGTGGAGGAAAGGCAATTCCAACAGCTAAAGGGTTCTTTACAGTTAGAGCAGTCAGACTTAACAGATTTTAAAAGAATGTCTGAAACCTTTTCTCACAACAAATGGCATTGAGGTTTATAAATAATCTTGCGATAGAGAAGGCATAACTGGAGGAGAAAGGTTGAACTTAATGGACCAAAGCCTTTTTTCATTCTACATAACTATATACGAAACCTTTTTTAGCATTTATTTATTTTTTTTTTAAAGCAATGCATCCTCTTCTTGCAACACTACCTTTTCTTCTAACCTTTTGTTTTATACTTTTAGTATTATTGCAACTTTCACTGATATCAAAGTAGTTTGGGCGGATTGATTCCTCCAGACTCTTTGTTTGAAGAATCGGCGCAGGTTTTACATCTGTCCCACATTCCGTGTTCACAAAAATGTCATATTTAAATCTTTTATACCCTAAAAAAAGGATTTTTATTTTGGATGTTTATTTTATTCTTTTAATTTTATATCTGCTGATCTGACAATTACATATTTCATTTAATTACACCCTTTCTTCCAATGGGATATTATTTAATAATTATGGTGATCAGCAATGAAGGAATGGAAATTGCTTCCTTGAGGGGCCACCATTTTTCATTGTCATTTATTGCCGAGGGCTTGGAGCAGTTAAGCTGCAGTGTAAAAGTCATGGTGTGCCGTCAGCTCGTTGGACGGGGTCTATGCTGTCCTGTTCCGCCATCGGCTCCTTGCTTTCTAATTTAAATGTCGGGTTGCATTAAGAACGGTTATTGGCCTTTCTTTATAGCAATCAGCCAGTGCACAGTTGTCACACCTATATCCAGGTGACAATGAGAGTCTAAAGGTACTGTCACACTTAGCGATGTACCAGCGATCCCGACCTGCGATATGACGCGGTCAGGATCGCTGGTACATCGCTAAGTGGTCGCTACTGAGCTGCCACACAGGCAGATCTCACTAACGACATCGCTGGGGACAGGGGTCGCTACTTACCTGTCACCCCAGGCGATCCTGCGTCCTCCTGCCCGGCTCCACGCGTCTCTCGTCGTCACAGCAGGAAGCGCCGCAGGAAGCTGACGACGAGAAACAGTCCTGAACTTTCTCGCGCAATCAGCGATTACCAGCGGGGGAGCGGGTTGTAGGTAAATATCACACACAGCGATATCGATAGTAATATCGCTATAACGTCACAAGTTATAGCGATATTGCTAGCGATATCGCTTAGTGTGACAGTACCTTTAGAAGAAATTAGACAGTGCCAAAAATTAGGATCCTCTTTGATTGTGATTATTTGTGTTGCAATCATAAGACTTGTATTTACATATGAAAAGTAAGTAATCACTTCTCTTGCGATATTTCGTCTAAGTTTCTGATTTTCCCTGACTAACTTATATTTTTTTCCCTTGAATCACTCATGTTTTTGAAGCTTTCTTTGCGTTTGCCTCCAGCATTGTTTTATCTTTGAGTGATAATATTTGGCTCATCAGGATATTAAATGTTATTACGATATGTTTTGGTATCACACTCCAGAGCTCCTTCATAGACTGAACCACTAGCTCCCAAATATTTGCTGGTATTGTTGTTCAGAACTGGATTCTCAGTTCCACATTTTCTGGTCTTGCCCTGGGCTGGCTGGATTTTGAGAAAAGGTGAAAACCTTAATACAAAAGGTTCTATATGTGGAGATTGAGCTGGACCCTGCTATATGCCTACTAAATGTTTCCCCTAGAGTGATGGGGAAGGATTTGACCAGACTGCTGTTATATCTGTTAACTGCAGCTAGATGTTTGATTGCCCTTCATTGGAGACAGACTACTCCCACCTCTTATCAGAAGGCTTTGGATAGAATAGCTGACATCCGCAGGATGGAGCACATGACAGCCTTAAGGCCCCGTCACACACCGCGATCTCGCTAGCGAGATCGCTGGTTTTGTGACGCCACAGCGATCTCGCCAGCAAGATCACTGTGTGTGACTGGGATCAGCGACTGGCCCCCCTGCCTTGTATTGCTGATCGCGCTCGATCGTCCTGGGCCATTTTTGGATCGTTAGTCTCCTGCTGGCCAGCGCGCATCGCTGCGTGTGGCAGCGAGAGACCAGCGATCAGCGACGCTGGTATTCAATGTAAACAGCGGGTATCCAAGAGCCGCGCGGCTCTTGGATACCCGCTGTTTACATTGGAAACCAGCTTGCTCGCTGGTCCTGATGGCTGGAGGGGCTGTCTAACGATGTCCCAGCGATCCCATCCATGTCAGATCGTAGGTGGGATCGCTGGGACATCGTTATGTGTAACGGGGCCTTTATTCAATGTGATTTTGGTCAGATTTGAGACCATCTGGGCTCCATGGGACTATTTTAGGGCCCAAAACAACAGTTAGGAGCATGTTGGTTTTTGAACAGGTTTCTTTTGCTCTTCCCTATGTGTATGTCTTGTCTTATTTAGTATTGTGGTTTTATAAAAATTGTAATATGAGTATGGGGATGGAGTCATTAACCGGGCATCATTTAGAACTGCTGTTGGACTTTGTCTTTTTCCACTCTATTGCACAATATGTTTTGATGCCACTGTGCAAAACGTCTTCCAAGAGTTAATTCTAATTGTACTCCATTCTTTCTGACTGTCACGGGGTCCTTCTCTGGTATCCCACAAGCAACAGAGCAAGAGAAGAGTGAGCAATTCCAAGACCTTTATTTAGGCAAAAATACGAAAGGTCCACATTCAAGCCATCACACAAAGGATAAGATAGCCCAGAACCTGAATGCAGTTCAGTAACAAGATAAAAAGGACATGAGAGTCCAACAATCCAACAAACAGAGGATAACATAGTCCATATACTCTTCTTTCTCTCTGAAGTGCTGTGATCACATCATAGTTCCACACAGGATCGGAGATTGTGTCTCACCACACTGATATTTTAAAAGTCCCCCTCCTCATTCACAGATCAGGGGGGTAAGTCGCAAGAGCCCATTGTTTCAACAAGTATAGGTCAATATGTCATTAGCATATCAGCAAACAATACAGTACTGTGGGGGCTGATATCAGATGGCAACAACAGCCATTCATCTATTAGCAAATAAGAACTCATACAAGAGAACACCATGAAAATCAGTAAAATATTAATACAAACAAAATGATACCCACATACCATATCCCACCATCACACTGACCTTCTAATTTGTAAGCCAAATTGTGATTGTTTTGTCTCATTTCTGATTGTAAAATTTTATAAAATGTAATAAAAAAGTTATTAAAAAAGTTTTATTTATGGTAATAACATTTTATCACCTGTAACATGGATAGTTAATAAGTGTCCAATAGATGGAGGAACATTGTTCCCCTGTTTAATTGGGTGGTGGTCAAACATGCACATTGCTTTTTTTTTTTTTTTTTTTACAGTGTATTGGGGGATAGCTGAGCATTGTAATCCACTTTCTCTGCCAGTACCATCTTTACCTTTTGAATGGACTGGAAGCAGTCACACCACAGCATTCAAGTGAACAACTTGGGTCCCCCTTTTTCGTGATGGAAAGTGCATCCTAGTGGTGGAATCCCCAGCAATTTTAGTCCTCTTTCAGTCGTCAGGTATTTTTTATTTACAAGAAAGCTCATAAGTGATTTTTATCATAGTGTTGTCAGAGCATTTCATGAGTGCCTGGTCAGATTTTCATCAGATTTTTTTCACCGATGAGAAAAAAGTTTCTCCACCTATCAGTCTGTGAAAAACCGACAGCACACGGATGGCATCCGAATGCTGTCAGATTTTTTCACAGACCCATAGTTTTGCAAAGTTTGATCCAACAGTCAGATCAATATCGGACATGTCTCCACGATTTTGCACAGACAACTTAGTTCAAGGGAAAATGTGATGTGAGCCGCCCCATAAGCTGTCATAGGTATGGGTGCTATAGGTTAAAAAAAACGGATACCGCGCATACATGGAAAACTGACGTGTGAATGAGCGATAATACTTGGCATTAATCTTATTGATGGGTCTTTTCTGTTAAGGTGTTTTCCTATCAAAACAGTATAACCTATCACTGCTGGATATGTGGTAAAATTGCCACTGGTCAGACAGCCGCGGTTCACACACTGTCAAATTACAGCGTGAGCCCGCAGCTGTGATCAGAGGTAAAAAATTTACCTCCGGTCATTGGTGTCGGCTGATGGGACTACTGGTCATATCAGCTGCCGTTAATCACAGCAAGTGCAGGAGCGGCCGATGGGAGTATTCAATGGGTTCCCCTGTATTTTTGATAACCAGCCAGGCATACCTCACAGCAGGGGGCTGCAACCCTCAGCTGTCAGCTTCAGCAAGGCTGGTTTTCAAGAATAGAGGGATCCCCACGCCATATTTTTTATATTCAAATAAACAATTTTAAAAGAACAGCGTGGGGTCTCCCCTATTTTTGACAACCAGCCAAGCTAAAGCATACTGCTTGGGACTGGTATTCTTAGGCTAGAAAAGGGCCATGGATATTGGGGGCCCTCCAGCCTAAAAATAGTAGCCCATACCCACCTAGAAAAGGTGCATTCATTAGATGCACCAATTTTGGCCCTTTGCCAGGCTCTTCCCACTTGCCCTGTAGCAGTGGCAAGTGGGGTTGATGCCACTTTTGTATTGCCTGGTGACATCATGCCCACGGCTTAGCAATGGTGGAGAGGTGTCTATAAGACGACTATGCATTACAAATCCTATAGTTATATGGTAAATAAACACACAGCCAGAAAAAAGGCTTTTCTTTGAAATAAAGCAAAACACACTTTTCAATATTTATTTTAAAAAAACAAACAGTTATACTCACCTAACACTTAATTCCACTGAATCCTTCTGGCTGGGAACACAGTCTTAGTGATTGGCAGTAACCTCGATGACGTCACTGATGCTGCTCTCGCAACAGCTCATTCCCCATTGGCTCTTGGCCTGGACGGTCGCATCTTGGTACCGTCCAGGTTGAAAACTGTTTATTCCCCAGAAATAGATTACGGCGTGGGACAGAACGACGGACAGGTGATGGATATTGTTTGTTTTTTTTTTGTTTTATTACAGGATAATGAGGACTTCGGTGGAATTAGGTGTTCGAAGGAGTATAACTGTGTTTTGTTATTTTTAAATAGAAATAGAAAAGTGTATTTTTGTTTTATTTCTAATAAAATACTTTTTCTTGACTGTGTGCTTTTACAAATCAACTATAGGATTACTAATGGATTGGTGTCTTTATAGGCACCTCTCCATTGCTAAGCCATGGTCTTGATGGCACCAGACAAAGCAAAGGCGACATCAACCCCACAAACATGAACTTCACTTGCCAGCGCTACAGGGCAAGTGGGAAGAGCCAGAATAGATAATAGATGTACCTTTTCTGGGCAGCTGAGACATGCTATTTTTAGGCTTTTGGGGGGGACAATATCCATGTCCCCTTACCAGCCTGAGAATACCATCCTCCAGCTGTCTGCTTTAGCTTGGCTAAAAATGGGGGGAACCCCACTCTGTTCTTTTTAAAAGTATTTCAATAATTAAAAAATATGGCGTGGGGACCCCTCTATTCTTGATAAACAGTCATGCTGAAGCTGACAGCTTAGAGTTGCAGCCCTCAGCTGTGAGATTTGCTAGGCTGGTTATCAAAAATACAGGGGAACCTACGGAGTGTTTTTAAAAAAAATTATTTTTGTATAGTGCAGGCGCCGACTGATTACTCCCATCAGCCGTTCCTGCTCTCACTTGTTAGCAGCAGCAGGCGCCTGCTAAAGGGGGCAGTAGTTCCATCAGCTGACACCAGTGATCGGAGGTAAAGCTTATACCTCTGATCACAGCTGTGGGCTCACACTGTCATTTTGACAGCCTGGGAACCGCTGCTGTTTGATGAGCGGTAATGATATTACCACTGTTCATAAGTGTTGTTTGTTTGCTGTCTGCATGACAGCGTGGCAATCACTGGCTGTTCAAGTGAATGGGGTCCGGATGCTGTTCTAGTACCCAAACCCAAACTTTCTGTATCTGTGCTGCCAAACCCGCCGGACTCGAACATCCCAGTGTCCTCCCATCTCTAACCAAGACCTTTCAACTTTTTAAGAGAAGATAAAAGAAGCTGAGCTGAGCGGCTTTGAAGTGTTTTGGGGATTCCTAAAGCTCTTTTGACTGGCATGAGACACAGTGGACAGCCTTCACTAATGGGATATTGATGCCATCTCCTACATATGTTTACCCTGAGAAAACCCTTTAGAATTAAAATACTGCCACAGTGCTATGACTTCTCCAATATTCTTTTGTTATTTTCAGTATTTTTTTTTTTTTTTTAGTTTTGTAACAACTGTCTCAGAGTAACGATGTCTAGATGATAACAAAACAAGATCTATTACTGACATTCTTATGGGTACTGACTGACCCCACCAGCCACAGTTTATTGAATTTGCCCCTTTTTTTAATGCTAGGTATATTTACCTTAATTTCAAATTCTCATTTTTACTTTGTTTTGGCTTCGATTTACACCGGACAATTTAGATTTTTCTAATTTTTCTTCATTGCACAGTATAAATAACTATACGGAACAGTGATAAAGTAAAAGCTACACTTTCACATAAATCTTTATTTATTGCTACCTAGTGGATTGTTTTCATCAGAGCCATGTATGGGTAACTATAACTGTGGTAGATCGGCTCACTCAGATGCACACAGAGGTAGGCACAGGTACGCTGCCTCTTTACATTTTCCACTGGTTTGTTAAATGTACTGCATAAACCAGTCCAGAGTTAGCAAAATAAACGCTGTCTTCCTGGCTTAACGGGGAAAAAAAAACTTAACGGCATAGTCTGTGTTGCTGCGGGGTTCCACCCACTCAGGAAACAAAATACAATTCTCAGATCTCCTTAACATGAGCACACCTCTGGAGATCTCGTCTCCAGAGTTACCAAACTCCGAATGAACCAGAAGACTGTTTATTTACCTTCTGTACTCCTACTTGGGGTGGAGATATGGTGAACAGCCTCCCACCCACTCTACAGTTGTTCAGTAAGGCTGGTTTCACATTTGTGGACAGAGGGCTGCGGACTTCCTCCGTGAAGCCCCACCCCACCGTGCCTCTTACGGTTAGCTCCGCCTATTTCTGCATGCGGCCTGCGTACCCTATCTTTAACATTGAGTACGCAGGCCTTGCCGCAGTATGCGGATGCCGTCGCATGCGTTGTTTTGATGGTGCAGCGACCCGCGTACAACGCATCGTGTTGGAATTTTATGTTGTGGGCGCCGCATCGTCAAAACGACGCATGCGGAGGCATCTGCATACTGCGGCATGGCCTTTGTACCCAATGTTAGAGAGAGGACACGCAGGCAGCATGCAGAAATAGGCGGCGCTAACTGGAGGAGGCACGGTGGGGGCGGGGCTTCATGGAGGAAGTCCGCAGCCATCCGTCTGCAAATGTGAAACTAGCCTAAACCTAGCCCTTAACATGGCTGATTAACCACTCTCCGCACGTAGTGTGCTGGGGCATTTTCCTATGTTCTTCTCACTGAAGCGAATAACATCAGTGACAGATATCTCCCCTCCAGTACTTTGCCAGTGAATTTCTCACACCTCCTTGCCAGTAGAGAAAATGGTCATGGTGGAAATGTGTTTTTATAGGGGTTGTCCATCAACTAGACAACCCATTTTTAAAAGAAGTAGCTCCCCTTGTAGAATGAAAACTGCATACACTCACCTCCTGCTCTGGAGCTGCTTCGGTGATGTCTGCTCCCGGTGGCTCATGTGACATTATGCCACATGAGCCTTGCAGCAAATTAGTGGCCACTATTGGGCTACTGCTCTCTCTTCTGTTTGTTTGAGGTTCACGTCTTCGGATAAACCTCAGAGAAGTGAAAGTCGTTAGAGCCCAGCAGGTCAATTACTCAATTTGATAGGAAATCACTGCTTATGCAATTCTCTAAAATAAACTTCAGTACTGGGTACGTTGCATTCTGTAAGCCATTTATGAATCGTGTGCACCCGGTTGACAGTAATGGCTTATTAGCTGCTGAAATCTGAAAGTTTTACTACTACCATTTAATGGTTCACCTTGTTACTTTCTAGACTGTTCATCTCACATAATCTTATCTGTAGAAAACCATTTTTCTGTCATTTTTTCTGTTTGACTGGAAGTTTTTGACAAAGCATGACAATCTCTTGATACTGGACCAGATATTGTAATTTTTGTCTCATTATGTACCTAAAGCTAAAAACCTGCTTTTTACTAAAATATACATTATGGGGGGCGTGGCCTGGACATGGAGCCGGCAAGACACACACTGTAGGAGCTCCTCAGTAACGGCTGCAAACACCACCACCCACCAGCTATCAAGAGCGAGCACCGGGGTCAGATGAGAGGGAAAGCGGGTCTCCGGTCGCAGACGCCTGCCAGAGGGACTCCCAGCCGTGGGGGGCAAGGTATTGTGCCATACCTGACTGAGGCCCAGCGTCCTCCCAGGCCTGTAATGGCGACCGGGACACGTGCTGCTGCGACCCGGCTGTCACAGCCTGAGCGTTCTCCTGCTTCCCCCGCCCGCTCTGCACAGCAGCCCGATGAAAGGCTGCAGACTGACCCGGCATTGCAGGCTCCTGGATGGATGGCTCCTGGGGAAAACACCGGAGACCGGCCTGTGGTGACTGATGGGGGAGGGGTGAGCAGTGGGAATCTGGCTGCAGGGCGTGCTTCTCCCCCTGGGGCTTCACAGAGCAGAGGATCTCCTGCCTCTCTTCCTGGCTGCTCCAACTCACCAGGTACCCTGCGGTCGTCCCCTGCCCCACAGCACTCAATTACCCCGGCAGCTGGCTCAGGAGGGGCTATGGAGCAGAGCTTGCTTGCCCTCCCCTGCCATGGAGGGGAGAACACAGCTACTACCTTGCAACACTATGGGGAAGACCAAGGCTCAGAAATGTCAGCTTTAAGGCTTCAAATAAATGCTATGCCAACCAAAATGGATATGGAGGGATACATTGCCCGCCTGGAGGCTGTGTGTAAAACTGAAATTCGCTCCTTGAAGGAGGATATGTCATCACTAACTAACTCCGTGCGGGCCCTTGAATCGTCCACCCAGGATTTATACTCTCAGCAAAGCTCACAACAACAGCTTATAGATCAGCAGGCTCAACAGATCCATCTCTTGTTTGACATGATTGAAGATGCTGAAAACCGCAACAGGCGAAATAATGTGCGCATTCGTGGTTTGCCGGAGTCAGTCGGGCCTCAGGATTTGACCTCTACACTGCAGAGGATGTTTAACTCCTTGTTGGAACGTCCCCTTGAAACACGCATTGAGATGGACAGAGCACACCGTGCACTGGGGCCTAGAAACCCGGACCCAGAGAAGCCAAGGGACATTATTTGCAGGGTACACTTCTTCCAGGTCAAGGAGAATATTATGAGAAAAGCAAGAGATAAAGGTACCCTGGATTTTAAAGGAACTCCCATACATCTTCTAGCGGATCTTTCCCGTTCAACACTTGCAAAAAGGAGAGCCCTGAGACCCCTGCTGGAGGTTCTACGTAACAACAATATTGCTTATTCCTGGGGCTATCCTTTTCAACTACAAGTCAGGAAAGGTCCCAACCTGATCATCTTGAGGTCTCCGGCTGACCTGCCAGATTTTCTTTCGGCTCTGGATCTCCCTGGGATAAAATTGCTGGACTGGCCGTATACTACACCTCCACCCCAGAGAATGGTCCGTCGTGGAGGTCCCTTCCCACCTGATCAACACCGTACTCAGCGACCAAGATCCCAGAAGTCGCCGAGATCCTCATCGGCGGAGACCTGAACTCTCGGGACTACTGGGTTATACATGTAGTTTGAAGGAGGAATGAGGGCTGTTATGGCCTACTCTGATGCCTAACCAATATTGCCCTTTGTCCGGTTTTTTTTTTTTTTTTTTTTTCTCTCTCTCCCCCTCCTCTCCTTTCCTCTCCCCCCTCCCTCCCCCCCCTTCTCCCCTGGGCATCACTAATTCTAATAGTGTTGGGATTCTCTGCCTCCCCTTCCGGCATGCTTCAATGCTGGGTTGGGACGCCTGAACCCCCATGGGTATCTGTGCTTCTCCTAAAAGCCTCACGAGTTGTGAGCCAGGAGACGGGAGTTTATCTCTCCTGCTGCATTTCTCACCTTGTTGCTGTGATTAATTTTATTGAACTTGAGCTGTTAGCTGTTATATATGTTACTTTCATTTTGGTCGGGTGACTGATCATCTGTGGTTTCCTTTTCTTCTGTCCCTTTTCGGTATTAACTAGTTAGGTGGTGTAGCAGCCGTCCTTCAGGCGACATAGTTCCAGTCACCTCCCACATTAGGGTGTGTTCCTAGAACACTAGTTTTGAGTATTTTCTCAGTTTAATTGCCTTCTGAGCTAGGACTCAGGAGGCTAAGTAAAGACAGGTCTTGATACTAGTCTTTTATTATTCTGGTTTCTTTTTCCGTTCTACCACTTTCTCTGCTTTCTTTCCTTCAATCTCAGTTTCTTTCTTCTCCTCTCCATCTCCCTACTCTTCTCTCGGGTGCCCAGAAGATAGGGCTTCTAAGATGGCGAACCTCAACATATGCTCGCTAAATGTTAGAGGATTTAATGTACCAGAGAAGAGATCCAAGATCCTCTATAACATGCATAAAAAAAGAATCCATATTCTACTGCTTCAGGAGACTCATTTTAAAACGGACCACACCCCCACATTTAAGCATAGGTATTATAATTCCTGGTTTCATAGTACCAATTCAGTTGCAAAATCCAAGGGAGTTAGCATCGCTCTACATAAATCTCTCCCAGCCCAGGTCTTAGCAGTTAAGTCCGACCCAGAGGGGCGATTTATTCTTATCAAACTTAAGATCTGTACCAAATTATTTACCCTTGCCAATTTCTATCTCCCCAACCAGGACCCGGCCAGGACTTGCCAAAAGTACCTGAACACCCTCTCTGACTTCGCTGAAGGCTCCTTGATTCTTGGAGGAGATTTCAATCTTATCCTTGATCGAGCTGTTGACTCCTCCTCGGGTAGGTCCTCTGTTCCTGCAGTTAAACTGCGGGGTCTTAGGAGTAAATTACTGGACTTGAGGCTTATTGACATCTGGCGTACCCTACACCCTAAAACACGGGACTACACTTTCTATTCTCCTGTCCATGATATGTACAGTAGAATAGACCTTTTTTTCATTAGCCACCACCTACTCTCACATGACCCGGCCTGTACTATAGACCCTATGGTGTGGTCCGATCATGCTTCAGTGTCACTTTCTTTCCTCTTGACAGACTTGCGCCCTGGGGAGTGGGTTTGGTCATTGAACCCACACTTATTAAAAGATCAGATATGTCAGTCAGCCATCAGGAAGACCATCACGGACTTCTTCGAATTTCACGCCAATGACCCAACGCCCTTACCGCTCCAATGGGAGGCCTTGAAGGGGATGATCCGGGGGACTTTTATTCAACAGGGAACCAGACTCAAGAGGGATAGAGCTTGCAAAATAGATAGATTACTGACTTCCATCCAACACCTAGAACAGGCCCATTAACGGACCCATGACCCTCAGATTTTAACAGACTTGCTCAAGGCTAGACTAGATCTGGGGTCCCTCTTGGATGCAGCGTCTGCCCGTCACCAAGACAGAGGTAGGAGATTTATGTACGAATTCTCTAACAAGCCAGGCAGAGCTCTGGCTAGGTTTCTTAATCCTCGCCTACCCTCTACATTTATCCCCACCATTAAATCACCATCTGGCCATTCAGCATATAAACCTCATGAAATTGCAGATGTATTCCGAGACTATTATGATGGGTTGTACAACCTAGGTGGCCCAGTGGCGGACATGTCCCCAACAAATTTACAAACGAAAGTGGACGAGTATGTTGATGGTACCCCTCTCCCCCCACTGAATCATGTGGACTCTCTCATGCTAGATGACCCTTTTAGCGAACAGGAGGTCACTGAGGTTATTAGGGGTCTAGCCAATGGTAGGAGTCCTGGTCCGGATGGCTTCCTGGCCAATTTCTATAAGCAAGTCGCCTTGGAACTGACGCCCTTCCTGACCAGGACCTTTAACGCTATATCCTCAGCTTGCACCTTTGCCACGCAAACTCTTGCGGCTACCATAACGGTGATTCCCAAGCCTGGGAAGGACCCATTGCTATGCTCCAACTACCGCCCTATCTCTCTTATAGGGGTAGATGTCAAGATCTTCGCCAAACTAATAGCTAACCGGTTATCCCCGCTGTTGCCTGCCTCAATCCATACTGACCAAACAGGGTTTGTCCGGGGTAGAGAGGCGCGCGATAACACTATTAAAACTCTACTTTTGACCTCCCACATGTACAGACAAGGTACTCCAGCCTGCCTTCTATCGATCGATGCCGAGAAGGCATTCGATCGTCTTAACTGGACCTTCCTACACTCATCCCTCAGACAGCTGGGAATCGGTCAAACTATGTTGGAGAGAATCTCTGCCCTGTATCATAAGCCCTCGGCACGAGTTCGAGCCAATAATACTCTATCTTCTCCCCTGCAAATATCTAATGGCACTAGACAGGGGTGCCCTCTTTCACCCCTTCTATATGTGATAGCCATGGAGCATTTAGCTATATCCCTTCGAAACTCCCCCGATATAAAGGGCTTTGATATAGGTCAGAATTCTTATAAACTTGCCTTATACGCTGATGACCTCCTTCTATATCTAACAAACCCTGAAATCGCCTTTCCAGTTCTCATCCAGGAATTTCAACGCTTTGGCATGGTTTCTAACTTCAAAGTAAACTACTCAAAGACAGAGGCCCTTAATATTACTCTTCCTACCACACAAGTCAATAGACTAAAATCCGCCTTCCCATTTAGGTGGGAGACCCAGTCTATCAAGTATCTTGGGATATTTGTTTCGGCCAATCCGGATGAGTTGTTTAAGGCTAATTACTCCCCACTGCCTACTAGAACTCTTGCAGATCTTAATAGGTATAACCGGGGCCGACTTTCCTGGTTTGGCCGGATCAATGCCCTCAAGATGGACATACTCCCGAGATTCCTTTATTTATTCCAAACAGTCCCGGTAAAAGTTGCCAAACAATATTTTAGACAGCTCCAGAGGGCGTGTAGCAGATTTGTCTGGGGGACAGGGAGACCGCGGATTCGTTACGCCACACTGGTAAGACCCAAATCCAGGGGAGGCGCTGGTTTACCTGACTTCGAAAAATATTACCAGAGTGTCCTCCTTACGAGGGTCTTAGATTGGAGATTTAACGATCTCAATAAACAATGGGTGGGCGTTGAGTCCCATCTCTCCCCGTTCCCTTTGGCACAGCTCCTATGGGTCCCCCTTCAACAGAGACCGGCGGTCTCGGGGTTTCAACCTCTGACTCAGGCGCTCATGCTTTTCTGGGACAGACATCTGGAGACATTAAACTTATCCCACAGACCGGGGAGTATGAGCTCACTTTTTAATAATTTAGACTTTCCCCCTGCGTTGAAAAGATCTACCTTTTTATGTTGGGACTCCGCAGACGGAGCTACACTGGGACAGGTGGCTAGGAAATTATCTGGAACGGCGTCTTTTGGGGCTTTGCAGGAGTCATGCCCGGAGAGGAGATTATCCTGGCTGGAATATACTCAATTGACCACATTTCTAAAAAAGAAATTCCCGGGAAACGCTCTATTATCCAAACCTACACACTTTGAGACCCTAATTTCATTAAAAGCCGTGCCGCAGCATGCCATCGCATTGATCTACAACCTCTTGTGTACAGCCCAGTATAAAGGTGCCCCAACGTATTTGGAGGCCTGGCAAAGAGAGCTCCAGATTACGTTGTCGGAACAAGATCATCTCAAAATCTTTACACTCTCTCATAAAATGTCCATTTCTTGTAGTGCACAGGAGAAAAATTTTAAAATTCTTACACGCTGGTACAGATGCCCTGACGTACTTCATAAGATCTTCCCCACAGTACCAGATACCTGCTGGAGATGCGGAGTCGAAATTGGTACTATGAAACATATATGGTGGGATTGCTCCTTGATAAGGTCATTCTGGGATTCAATTTTTGAAGTATACTTTCAACTGTCGGGTATTCGAGTAATCCCCACTCCTCAAATAGCCTTACTGTCCCTAATTCCTGGATCTCTCTCTGTGACCAAAAGAGGTATCTTGCGTTTTTTTCTCATCGCTGCTCGTATGATTATTCCAAGACATTGGAAGACAACTACCACCCCCTCTATGAGGGAATTTTTGGAGGAGATAAATAGATTGGAGCGTATGGAATCCCTGATGGCAGATGACAGTGACAAATGGGATGCACATGCTAGCACGTGGACTTCCTGGCTCATTTTCCGAGAGACTCCGGAATATTCATCTTGGCACAGATAAGGGGCTATACTGTGGTCGTTTATCCCCCAGGTGCCTTTAACAGATATTTGTAATCTTTATGAAGATTCGGATATTTGTGCGTATGAGCTCTCTGGACGCCCGACTTACTCCTATCTATCTATCTATTCCCCCCCTCCCTCATACCCTCTTCTCTTTCCTATACCTATCTCTTTCTTCCCTCTTTTCTCTTTCTGATCTTCACTCAGTCTTTCTAGTTAAAATAGTTTCTATAATACTATTTTGAGAAGTCTTACCATGACACGGTATAATCTGAATTGATTTGCTTTCTCTGTTTTTTCTGTTTTCTTTTCTTATTTTACCATTCCTATCTTGGTAAAAGTATTCACAATACAGTGCTATTTGCCTGATCCACATGTTTGAATTAACTTTAACCGATGTACATTTACATTTTATATGTGATATGAGCGATACTTTGTTCACTTTGCCTTAAACGTAATAAAATTATTTACTGAAAAAAATAATACATGTAATAAAATATACATTATGCATAATAAAACTTTGCTACATTAATGATCATCACCTTTTCATGCAAATTTTTGCCTGTTATTATGTCCCTATATATCTATTCAATATACAGTATCTATTCACATTCAATAAATATGTTGCTAATAAGAAGTTAAATTAATTTATAGAGGCCAGCGATTACTGCACACACAATTAATGAGGTTTTAACCAGCAAGCTGAAGCAAGACAAGTCTTGATCTTTATTTAAATGGATCAGAAAGACCACATTTTTTCTGCATCATGAGCCTCTTAATAATGATGAAGCGTCGCTGCCTTCAATGAGATTAACATACTGAAATTGCTTTTGCTTGGATTTTTCAGTTGTCAGATTGTGAATAGGCTGAATCTGATGTTGTCCCCCCGTGCGGTGTGCCAAGTATGTTGATAGGAGCATTTTTAAAAAACTGCAAGCTTGGATTTTTGTGTTTAGATTAATGTCTTTAATTTGTTCTAATAAATACCTGTACTTGTCTTTATTTTTTTGTTTGTTTTTACACTGATTTAAATTTTATTCCCTGTTTATTTGAAAGTTAAAAGATTAATTCCTTTAATTTTAAGTCTAAAAAGTTTTTGTAGGAAAGGAAATGTAATGAAATATTGGTCACATATGATGTGATCCTGGGCACACCGCTGACACCAGTCACAAAAAAATGATTAGTTGAAATTAGTTTCAGTAAAACACCTTATTACCAGAGGCGTGGCTGGTTACCAACAGGATGGAACAAATACGGGTTGTCAAGCTAATACGGACTTCGGGCAGAGTATAAAGCCTAAATGTTTCTATGATTTACTCTATGAACTTGACTACAAGAAATAACCAATAGTTGTTTTTACTTTTTCTGGTAAAGATGACTTGAAAGATAGGTGTTTATTTTTTATCTTCGTATCCTGATGGTAATCAATATCAGTGATCGGTCCAAGCAGTTTAGTGTACCTGTTGCTTGAGTTGTTAGTCCACTCCACTATTCAATTTAAGTTATTTTCTAATACTCGCTTCTTCACCTTCTTTTTGCAAGCTAAACATTCCGAGACCCTTTAACCGTTCCTCGTAGGACATACTCTGCAGTCCACCCACCATCCGGGTAGCTCTTCTCTGAACTTGCTCCAGTTTTTCAATGTCTTTTTTTTAAATGTGGGGCCCTGAACTGGACACAGTATTTCAGATGAGGTCTGACCAAGGAGGAGTAGAGGGGGATAATTACTTCACGTGATCTAGACTGTATGCTTCTCTTAATACATCCTAGAACTGTGTACTAACAAAATAACAAAAAGTAGCTGATACATCAGGAATAAAGTAAAATGTAAGATTTTTAACTGCACAACTTTTTTTTATTTTTTACCCGATATCTATTAAAACCAATGCAAAGCATAATCATTTGAAAAAAAAATCCTTGAAAGTGAATAGTAATGTGTATAGCACACTATTATATCAGTGCTGTATCTCTTACAGAGTAAACAATGGCACCATTTGTAGTTCCTGCCATTAGTAGATGTAATTATATGCTTTCACAAACTACCTGGGTGTGTTTGGCTGATCGTACAGAATGATTTGTGACAGGTCACCGCAATAATTCTTTTGGAATTAGAATATGTTTTGCCCTTCTTCTTGACGGTATTATTACTTGCCTTCATTAGCCTCTTTAAGCCTACTCTGTAGCAGTTGTGTAACTTAAAGCATTTGTCAGTTGTGTGGAAAGTCATAGTATTGGGGTTGTTTTACATTTGCTATGTTATCAAAAGGAATCTGTTAGCTGGTTTTTGCTGTGTAATCTGAGAGCATCATGATGTAGGGGCTGAGAGCCTGATTCCACCGATGTATCTCTTACTACGCTGTGTGTTGCTGTTTTAATACAATCCAGTTTTTTCTCAGCAGGAGATTATCACTACAACACTAGGTGTTGCGTGCCACCTTGTCCTCTGATTCCGTGTAACCCCGCCCCCACCACTGAGTTGGTAACTTTATGTCAGTATACAGTGTACACAGAATGTTGCCAATCAGTGGGGAGGGTGTGGTTATACAGAGCTCAGCATTCTGAGCTCTGCTAAATTTGCTGTGGAGAAAACTGATTTTTTTTTTTTTTTACAACAGCTGCACCCAGTAGACTAAGTGATATATCGCTGGAATCAGAGTCTTTTTCGTACATTATTTTACTTGCTTTCAGATGAAGTAGCAAAAACTTTTTGACATATTCCCTTTAAATTAAATATATTTTCCACCTACAAAATGTTAAGCTTGTATCATACAATTTACAATAATTTCTGTTAAGGACAAATTGTATAAAAGTGCTCTTGCTGCTTTCTATCCATTAATATGTCATTGTTTTATCTCGTCTAACTGCAGCTGTTCGTATTAATTTATTTAGTTTTTATTATTGACCCTCTCTGTTCCTGAGATATGGCCATCCTCTTCGTTATAGTTAAATTTTGTCTTGATGTCTTGCTAGCCAAGGGGGCATGATCCTCACGAAGATGTAAAAAAAGCTATTATGTGGGCACTACCAAATAAGTTGGGATCAACCAAGCAAATACTTGGAAATGCCACATAGAAGAAAAAAAATAAAAGTATACAAATGCACCATACAGAGTCATATATTTTATTATCACATGAAGAACAGATAAAGGCATACACAATTTAAGAACAATTAAAAATGGATCCCCCAAATCCCATCTGCCTAAATAATAACATTTCACAGGGAGTTGAATTATAGATCAAATTAAATGCTCATGTACATATAGTCAACGATATCAGAAAAAAGGTTAATATCAATACCATATGGCCAAAAGATGGATGGAACTCAGTATAATATGCTCAACTGGTAACTAAGTGACATGGATGCATATACCTCACATAATGGCAATATCACATGAAACACTGGCACACAAGAGAATAATATCCATACACACACGAGATTAAAAAAAAGTATATATGTGCATAAATATAAGAAAAAAAACGAACCTGTGAAAAAGGCAAAAGTAAGAGAAGAAGGTAAAAATGATTCCAAGCGTATCACCACCCTGATGAAGTTAAGCATAGGGAAGTGTTTTGGATCACACTTGCTTGATTAATAAGACTCGATTTACTTAAAAGGAAGGGGGGGAAAAGCTCAGGAATAGAATGGCGCTGGAGATAAAAAAAAAAAAAAAAAAAAAAAAAAAGGCCACATAGAGGAAAACGGCATCATTTTACAAACCTAGAAATACATATTTATTATGTTAAGTGACAGGTTCTATTTAAGTACGGTATATTGCACAGAAAGGAGGTGGTTGATTTTCTGTGTGATGGTGTATTTTATAGGGTTATCACGCCTTTGAAGCAATACTGCTAGGGGGAATTCATTTTTTAATATGGCATCTGGTGGAGCTTGTGACTATTTTTTCCCTGCTTGATTCATCAGAGGATGTACAGCATTTCCCTATAAATGTCTTTGGCTGCCATGTTACAGATTGCTACAATTTAGAAGTTGTACAGAGCTGTAATGAAGCCACATGCACGAGCCATATTTTACAAATTATATTCTAGAATTGCTTAGTCATTGCTTGGTATAATTTTACATTCCAATATGCGCTTGGCACCATGAAGCTATCACTCAGCCCAGAGGCTCTTATTATTTTTAATTCTGTTTTTTTTTCCTTTTTGCTTCTATTCAGCAATCGAGTATTTTCAGACCTCAAAGCTCAATGATTAAGTGTTTCTAATAAAATGGGCTGGTGTTTCCGAAATGGTAGCTGCGGCTGCAAGTGGGTGTTCACTTTCTTGTGAGCGTGAGCAGCATGAGTTAAATGTATCTGGTAGTTCGCCAGCAAAGGCATCCAAGCGAGTGCATGAAAGAGCCGTGTGTCGCCTGCGGTGGGAATGGTGGAGTATTCTCCGGTAGTACTAAGGTGCAAGCACAAACACCTCAACCAATGAGCACAAGACACAGTTCAAAACCTTTCATTGCTTATTAAGAACCTTCCCCTTCAGCAGCTCCGCGGCATCCATGTTTTTATTTGCAAAGTGCTGTGTTGTTTAAATAAGAACAGATAACATTTATATCTATTTTATACATAATCAGGTTTAACATTTTATTAAAAAAATATATGAAGACTTTATTTTGACCTTTTTATTAGAAATTGTTAAAAAGTAATTTTAACAAGAAAAAAGGAAAATCAGAAAATCTAAACTGATATATCAGTATAACTTGTATTTTATTCATCAAAATATCTTCTCATTCTGGGCTTGGGAGAGCAGTAGGCGATCCCACTCAGTGACTGACAGCCTTTCCTGTGTACGTGTGCATACAGATATGGCTGTCAATTACTGTTTAGGACCACCTTATTGACTACAGCCCAGAATGGGCTCGGATTACAGTGAATAAAATAGAAGATATACTGAATCATATCCCCGTAAACTGATATATCTGCTGAAAGATCAGAATGCATATTCATTCTACACTGCTCAAAAAAAATAAAGGGAACACTTAAACAACAGAATATAACTCCAAGTAAATCAAACTTCTGTGAAATTAAACTGTCCACTTAATAAGCAACACTGATTGACAATCAATTTCACATGCTGTTGTGCAAATGGAATAGACAAGATGGAAATTATTGGCAATTATCAAGACACACTCAATAAAGGAGTGGTTCTGCAGGTAGGGACCACAGACCACATCTCAGTACTCGTGGTAGCATGAGACTGACTCTACAACCCACACGAGTGGCTCAGGTAGTGCAGCTCATCCAGGATGACACATCAATGCGAGTTGTGGCAAGAAGGTTTGCTGTGTCTGTCTGCGTAGTGTCCAGAGGCTAGAGGTGCTACCAGGAGACAGGCAAGTATACCAGGAGATGTAGAGGGGGCCGTAGGAGGGCAACAACCCAGCAGCAGGACCATTACTTCCGCCTTTGTGCGAAGAACAGGAGGAACACTGCCAGAGCCCTACACTGCAAAATGACCTCCAACAGGCCACACCTGTGCATGTGTCTGCACAAACAGTTAGAAACCAACTCCATGAGGAGAGTCTGAGGGCCCAACGTCCACAGTTGGGGGTTGTGCACACAACCCAACACAGTGCAGGAAGCTTGGCATTTGCCACAGAACAGAATTGGCAAATTCGCCACTGGCGCCCTGTGCTCTTCGCAGATGAAAGCAGTTTCACTCTGAGCAAATATGACAGATGTGACAGAGTCTGTAGACGCCGTGGAGAGCGATCTGCCTGCAGCATCCTTCAGCATGACTGGTTTGGCAGCGAGTCACTAATGGTGTGGGGTGGCATTTCTTTGGAGGGCTGCACAGCCCTCCATGTGCTCACCAGAGGTAGCCTGACTGCCATTAGGTACCAAGATGAGATCCTCTGACCCCTTGTGAGACCATATGCTGGTGTGGTTGGCCCTGGGTTCCTCCTAATGCAGGACAATGCCAGACCTCATGTGGCTGGAGGGTGGCCACAGTTCCTGCATGATGAAGACATTGAAGCTATGGACTTGCCTGCCCGTTCCCCAGACCTGAATCCGATTGAGCAAATCTGGGACATCATGTCTCGCTTCATCCACCAACATCACGTTGCACCACAGACTGTCCAGGAGTTGGCAGATGCTTTAGTCCTGGTCTGGGAGGAGATACCTCAGGAGAACATCCGCCACTTCATCAATACCATGCCCAGGCGTTGTAGAGAGGTCATACAGGCATGTGGAGGCCACACACACTACTGAGCATCATTTCCTTGTCTTGAAGCACTTCCACTGAAGTTGGATCAGTCTGTAATTTGATTTTCCACTTTGATTTTGAGTATCATTCCAAATTGATATCTCCATGGGATATTAAGTTTGATAAACGTTGATCATTTTTATGTTTTATTGTTCTCAACACATCCCATTATGTAATGAATAAAGATTTGCAACTGGAATATTTCATTTAGTAATATCTAGAATGCAGTATTTTAGTGTTCCTTTTATTTTTGTGAGCAGTGTATATTTTAAGAAAAACTTTTGCAGTTTCTGAGGCAGTAGGAATCCTAAGGGCGCACACAGGTGGCCGTATTGCTCACTTGAGGATAGCATCGCAGTCCTCATACTGGCCATCGGTTCTCCTGACCTGAGCGTGATGGCATGTATTTCTATGCAGCTATCATGGGGCGACAGGCAGTCCAAGGATTGCGATCCAATACTCGCCCGAGTAGTCGGCCGTGATAGACCCAAAATTGCAGCTGCTTTAATCCCTGTGAGCCAGAGGAAGGGTGAGACTTGTAATTTGCACCATCTTGTGTTCTTGTGTATTTGATGGGGCTGTTCTATATGTTATTGTTTATTGGTGGTTCAACAAAGTGTTGCCACACTGTTTACTTTCACCCTGTGTTGCTGAGTAGTATTCTGTTAATGAGGAAGGAGAGTGGACTTTCAGTGAGATGAGCCCTGGTCCATGTGGTCCTTCTAAAGACAGCCAGACCAGCGGACAACAGCACCCACTGACCTTTGTGTCTCTACAATGACTTCTAAACATGTTTAAAAATTATCTTACCTAATGAACAGGCGTTTCTCATTTGTCAGTCTATTGACAGCCTGTTTACGTTGTCCGATTATTGAGAAACAAACATTCCTAGGATCCTTCGTTCCTGGTAATTGCCAAGTCTAAATGCACCTTTTAATGCTGAACATTTATGGCCTGTACCAAAATTATAAATATTGTTTGTTCTACCCTTAATAATAATAATAATAATACATTTTATTTTTATAGCGCCGACATATTCCGCAGCACTTTACATTTCAGAGGGGATTTGTACAGACAATAGACATTACAGCATAACAATAATCACATACAGTAGATTATAACAAATACCAAGAGGAAAGAGGGCCCTGCTCGCAAGCTTACAGTCTATGAGGAAAGAGGGAGACACGAAAGGTGGGTGGTAACAGTTACCCTGATTGTATGGACCAGTCATAATGTTAAGTGTGTAACAGTACAGACACAGAGGGCTAATGGAGGCATAAAGCATGTGGGAACATGATGCGGGGAACCTGGTTATGGTAAAACTTTTGGCTCTGCCACACAGGGATAGATTAGGTTAATGTGTTGGGGTGGTAGGCCAGTCTGAATAAATGCGTTTTCAGGACACGCTTAAAATTGTGGGGATTGGGGACTAATCGTATTGACCTGGGAAGTGCATTCCAAAGAATTGGCGCGGCACGTGTAAAGTCTTGGAGACGGGAGTGGGAGGTTCTGACTATTGAGGATGCTAATCTCAGGTCATCAGCAGAACGGAGGGCGCGGGTAGGGTGGTATACTGAAACAAGGGAGGAGATGTAGGGTGGTGCTGAGCCATGGAGGGCTTTGTGGGTGAGGGTAATAAGTTTATACTGAATTCTGGAGTGGATGGGTAGCCAGTGTAATGACTGGCACAAGGTAGAGGCATCGGTGTAACGATTGGTGAGGAATATGATCCTGGCTGCAGCATTCAAGACAGATTGGAGGGGGGAGAGTTTGGTAAGAGGGAGACCGATTAGAAGAGAGTTACAATAGTCGAGACGAGAATGAATAAGAGAAACAGTAAGAGTTTTTGCAGAGTCAAAGGTAAGAAAAGGTCGAATTCTAGAAATGTTTTTGAGGTGCAGATGACAAGAGCGAGCCAGTGATCGAATGTGGGGGGCAAAGGAAAGCTCGGAATCAAGTATGACCCCAAGACAGCGGGCCTGTTGCTGGGGAGTAATAGTGGAACCACACACAGAAATGGCAATGTCGGGTATAGGTACATTAGTAGAGGGAGGAAACACCAGGAGTTCAGTCTTTGACAGGTTCAGTTTCAGATATAGTGAGGACATTCATTTTCCTGAGCATAAAAAAACATACGCACAAAAGCTGATATTAGTACATCTACAAAAAGGTGTTATTAGAACTTGTGTGAAAAGTGCTGTATTTGGTTGCGTAGGATGAGAAAAAGGCACAGGTCCATCGAGTTCAACTTTTATCCATTAGTTATACATTCTATATCACTAGATTATTTATAACACACAATGCCATTTCTTAAGAGAAAAGTCTCTTTTATAACTCTCATTATTACCTCTTGTGGTTGGACATTGCACAGTTTGACTGCTGTAACTGTAAAGAACCCTTTCTTATTTAGTTGCCAGAATCGTCTTTTTTCCACATCTAACGACTACCCTTTGTAAGGTCCTTGGAAGGAATAAATCATGTGAAGGTCTTTTGTATTGACCACATATGTACCGTATTCATACATAGCAAAAAGATGCCTCACGCGCTCATTTACAAAATGAACACTTTAATTTTTCATTATTAAAAAGACTGGGAAAAACACTAGATCCAATGTTCTAGATGTTGCCTTGCAAGTGACTTATAGAGGAGTAACAATACATTGGGTTCACTGGTTTCTATCACTCTTTTTAGACTTTCTAAAATATACCGTAATTTGCCTTTTGAAGTTCCTGCTTGACATTGAGTACTGCTGCTTACCTCACTGGTAGCCAGAATACCCGAGTCCTTCTCCTGTTCTGGGCCTAGCATATTTCTATCTATGGGGTCATTCCATGGTAACTTAAGTTACATTCACAAGCCAAAAACTGAGTAATGACTACAGACTGTTCTTTGAAGGCAGGCACAAAAATGAGTGAATGTATATTGTACATTAAACTATTCTCAATAGATTTCAACACAGTTTGATTTTTCAAGAGTACAAATTAAATACAAAATACAGTGTTATTACTTGGTAACTTATGTTACAACACTGTAGTAACTTGCATTACAAAGCTGATGGTAACTTACGTTACAATACAATTACTTCATATGAGACGTAAACTTATTGTTACGTAAGTTACTAACTGTGTTGTAACGTAAGTTATCATGGAATGACCTTATGCAACAATGCGATTACTGTGACCTTGGCGGATTACTTTACATTTATGAACAACAATATGCGTATCTTATGTGTTTACCCATGCATTAAGCTTCTCTAGATCACAGTAATACTATACAATTAAGCTCGGTTTTTGTTATCCTAGAAAGATTTGTGCCACCAATAATAGTGTGGACCTCACTGGTAAGGTCTTCCTTGGGCTTGGTTCAGATGATACAGTCATGGTCGAAAGTGTTGGCATCTTTAAATTGGTCCAGAAAATGAAGTATGTCTCATAAAAAATTATTGTTTTGTTATACACATGTTTATTTCCTTTGTGTGTATGGGAACAACACAAAAAAATCAAATTGGACATAATTTCACACAAAACCCACAAAATGCCGCAGCATGCTTTATTATGCAGTTTTCGAAAATTGTAGCAAAACCACTACTTTAACCCCTAACGACCGCCGATATGCCTTTTAACGCGGTAGTTAAGGGTACTTAAACCACAGCGCCACAGAGAACATGATTCAGATCGTTTTTTACCGACCACGGTTTTGCGATCGCTGTTATTAACCATATAACGGCAACCGCAAAAAAAGTCTGATGTGCCATTTACTTTTTCTCTCCTCTGACATGATGGCACATCAGAGGAGAGTGAAATAGGGTCGCCGATTTCTCCTCCCCGGTACCTCCCGGTGTCCCTGTCTCTAGGCCTCCCCCTACGGCCTCCATCGGCTTCTTTCGGTAAGAAAATGATGGGCGCATGAGTAGTGTGCCCGCCGAGATCTGCCTGCCGACACTCGGCAACAATAGGAAGATTTTTCCTATTGGTTCATTTTAGTCACTGTGATAGACCGTATCACAGTGATCAATATAAAAAAAAGTAAATAAACCCCCCCTTTATCACCCCCTTAGTTAGGGAAAAATAATGAAATAAAAAATGTTTATTTTCATTGTTCCATTATGTTTAGAGTTAAGCTAAAGTGAGTTGGGCTAGGGTTAGGGTTGAAATTGGGGTTAGGGTTGGGATTAGGGATAAGGGTGTGTTGGGGTTAGGCTTGTGGTTAGGGTTGAGATTAGGGTTAGGGATGTGTATATATAACAGTAAAGTGCTAGTAAAAAGATAACAAAAACAGGGTATTTAGTCAATACGTTTTTTGCAAAAAATGTATACTATGCCACTCCACCAATGTCACGGTATACCCATCTCGGAGCAGTTCTATCTAATGTATTTAAAACCTGTTCATGTGAACAGTACCTATATGAGCAGGATTCAGAAAGGCGCTGCCCGATGTGGACACGATGTGCAAGATGGCTTTTTATGTGCTTGTCTCAGAAGAGAGGGGTGGGAATCTCCCAAAACTTGCATAAGCAAGAAACTAATAGATTAAAAACACATGAGACATGCACAAAAGTGAACAAGTCGGTTCAACAGTGTTCACACCACCCAAAGACTGAAACACAGAAAAAACACAGTATGATAAACGTGCAAAAATACTCTGTTGTGTTGGGATTATGGTTGGGGTTGGGATTAGGGTTATGGGTGTGTTGGGGTTAGGGTTGGGATTAGGGTTAGGGGTGTGTTGGGGTTAGGGTTGGAGTTAGAATTGAGGGGTTTCCACTATTTAGACACATCAGGGGGTCTCCAAATGCGACATGGCGCCACCATTGATTCCAGCCAATTTTGCGTTCAAAAAGTTAAACGGTGCTCCCTCCCTTCCGAGCCCCAACGTGTGCCCAAACAGTGGTTTACTTCAACATATGGGGCATCTGCATACTCAGGACAAATTGCACAACAATTTTGAGGGTCTAATTTCTCCTGTTACCCTTGGGAAAATAAAAAATTTTTGCTAAAGAATCATTTTTGCGGAAAAAAAATTATTTTTTTATTTTTACGGCTCTGCTTTATAAACTTTAGTGAAGCCCTTAGGGTTTCAAAGTCCTCACCACACATCTAGATAAGTTACTTTGGGGGTCTAGTTAACAAAATGGAGTCACTTGTGGGGGAATTTCTACTGTTTAGGCACATCAAGGGTTCTGCAAATGAAACATGATGCCCGCAGACCATTCCATCAAAGTCTGCAATTCAAAACATCACTACTTCTCTTCCAAGCCCCAACGTGTGCCCAAACAGTGGTTTCCCACCACATATGAGGTACCAGCGTACTCAGGACAAACTGGACAATAACGTTTGGAGTCCAATTTCTCCTGTTACCCTTGGGAAATTTAAAAAATAGTGGGCTAAAAAATCATTTTTTAGGGAAAATATATATATATTTTTTTTTTTCACGGCTCTGCGTTATAAACTTCTGTGAAGCACTTGGGGGTTCAAAGTGCTCACCACACATTTAGAAGCATTCCTTAAGGGGTCTAGTTTCCAAAATGGTGTCACTTGTGGGGGGTTTCCACAGTTTAGGCACATCAGGTGCTCTACAAACGCCACATTGCGTCCGATCTCAATTCCAGCCAATTCTGCATTGAAGAAGTCAAATGGCGCTCCTTCCCTTCCGAGCTCTGCCGTGCGCCCAAACAATGGTTTACCCCCACATATGGAGTATTGGCTTATTCAGGAGAAATTGCACAACAAATTCTGTGGTTCATTTTCTCTTTTTACACTTGTGAAAAAAAAATTGGTTCTGAAGTAAAATGTTTGTAAAAAAAAAAAAAGAAAAAGTTAAATGTTAATTTTTTCCTTCCACATTGCTTCAGTTCCTGTGAAGCACATAAAGGGTTGATAAACTTCTTGAATGTGGTTTTGAGCACCTTGAGGGGTGCGATTTTTACAGTGGTGTCACTTTTGGGTATTTTCTGTCATATTGACCCCACAAAGTGACTTCAAATGTGATGTGGTCCCTAAAAAAAATGGTTTTGTAAATTTTGTTATAAAAATTAGAAATCGCTGGCCAACTTTTAACCCTTATAACGTCCTAACAAAAAAAAATTGTTTCCAAAATTGTGCTGATGCAATGTAGACATGTGAGAAATGTTATTTATTAACTATTTTGTGTGACCTATCTCTGATTTAAGGGCATAAAAATTAAGAAAAGTTTGAAAATTGCAAAATTGTAAAAATTTTCGCGATATTTACGTTTTCATGAATAAACGCAAGTCCTATTGAAGAAATTTTACCACTAACATGAAGTACAATATGTCACGAAAAAACAATCTCAGAATCAGTGGGATCCGTTAAAGCGTTCCAGAGTTATAACCTCATAAAGTGACAGTGGTCAGAATTGTAAAAATTGGTCCGGTCATTAAGCTGCAATTTGGCTCCATCACTAAGGCGGTAAAGAGGATCGGTCACCAGTATCTAGTTTTTTGTTCTTATTGTACTGCTTCTGCTCCCCTGAATGTGCAAAGTTGTTTTTCTTTTTTGATCCATGATACAGTTCCATAGATATGGGCTTTTTTATTTAGTGGTGGTTTTATGACTTTCCAAGAGGGTATTGCTCACAGAATTCTCTGGGGTCATATCTTCAGGCTGTGTTATTACCCTATGGGCCACCACCCTTTGGGAAAGCCCAGTTAAATTAATACTAAATAAAAACGTCCATATATTGAGAACTGAATGTAAGTTTTAAAAAAAAAAAATAATAATAATAAGGGAAGCAGTGTGAATACAATACCAGCAAAAACTGTCCACTTTTTGACTTGACAGGTCCTCTTTAATTGAAATGTCAGTAGAGCAATTTTAGATTGTATGGTCCTTTTAGAACTCCCGATCTAAAGACTTCCAGCCTTTCTCCTCATCCCAACGTAAATTGTCAATTCATGTGACACAAGTAAACCGAAAATAGTTTCTTGTCATTAAGGATAAGTTTGCATAATGAATTTTTGACGTTGCATATTTTTTACTGCATAAAAAACTCAGCTCTATACACTTCCAGCAAAGTGGATGTGATTTATAGAAATCTCATGCCAGCTGGGCCTTTTTTTTAACGCTGTGTAAATTGACCTGCAGTGCGTGTTTAAAATCCGCAACCTGTCAATTTCTCTTGCATGTTTGCTGAGTTTTCTGTGCAGACTTTCCCCATAGAATTGCATTAGATGTGGAAATTCCACATGAAAAAAAAACACTTATTCTTCGGAGATGCACTAAAAACGCATTCAATCCGCACATGACTGGTAATGTACAAATACCAGGAAGTATCAAAGGTAAAGCAGCTTAATCTAACATGATACACACCAAGAGAGGAAAAACAGCTACGTAAAAAAATAAATTCAGCATATACAATATAAACGCTTATAGGAAAAATGTAATAAAAGAATGCAAACTAATAGTTATAAAAAAATCTGCAACCTAAAGCTCTTACCATCCCTCTCATGTTTCCTCTCTGTTCTGCCTTTCTGCCCGGTGTGCATGACCCAGGGATAAATTGCTGCACGTTATACTTTATTCGATCCAAGGTCTATTTTTCATTCCGGAGTCCTCTGGGCTGTGAAGAGTCTGAATGTGACAGATTCATATTAATCTTCCTAAGGAAGCTTGAGACGTATTCACAGCTTCTTTTATGCCCCATTCAGTAATACCTTACATGTTCTCATGTCCTTGATCATTTGGCACATAGTGATATATTATTGAAGCACATAAAGGGGTTTGTTACAAAGATACAGTGGGAGCGAAACATAGTGCTGTTCTTACTGTAAAAAGTGTTTTATTGTGATGGAAAGATCTGAATGTTCCTGAAAGTCTTTACAGGGTGACAACTTTAAATGAGTAAGACTTGTTGCCACAAGAAACAATCGTCTTCCGCTATTACCGCCGGCAACACGCTGCATTATTCTGCTGTCGAACACTTATAGCTCCACAGTCAAGACTCTGAACGCCCCCACATCTGTGTGCTACAGGGGTATAGAAGAAAGCAGTATAGACACAAGCCATCACTGTCCTTTATCCTCTTTACCATAGATGTCAGTCACAACTAATTGATGATTCAGGGAGCAAAGAGCACAGAACAAGCTACTCCTTCTATATCAGACGACATGGCAGTATGCAAACTGGGCCTCTGAAGCTCAAGATAATGGGCTTTGGCGCCAGGATAAATGCTAAATTTATAGCTTATTTCCACCTGGTGAGCAACTGAGGTCTTGTATGATGTTGGTTTAACATGAGAGATTCTGCAAACACCATTCTTAAAGTAAAGGGAACTTGACTGTGGATACATGCTGTCCAAACCACAGTCAACAATGTCACTGACTGCATGATTTTAGCCAAGTAAGTTTGGTTTGGAAACATACTTTAAAAGGGACCAAAATGGCGCTATAGGCTAGTCGGACAGGCAGATCCCTGGCGGCTTCTTCCCACCCACTGCCCTGTCATACATCTGTCAGTCACTGCCATCGGATGAGGAGAAGTCACCAGGGAACCTTCCTGTCTGACTAGTCTCCCTTGCGACTTTACATATGCGGTGAGTACCGTGAATCCCCAAGTGCTTTGCAGAAAATTATAATTTTGAGTCATAAAAATAAAAAAAATCACATTTTTTCCACAAAAATGATCTTTGAGTACCATTTTTTTTTTTTTTTTTTCACTAGGATAACAGGAGAAAATGGAACCCCAAATCTGTTCAATGGCCCTAGCTATTGGCTCTAGCCCGAAACACTGCGTCTGCAAATTGAAATTCTGAGTTGGCTTTTATCCTAAGTCATATTGCAAGACTTGCTAAAGGGTTGATTGTGACTTGTAGGATCGTTACTTCCAACAGGTGGCGCTATAGAGTTCAAGTCAACTTTCTCTCTGAAGAGGCAATTTGCACATTGTAAAGTAAACCTTTTTGGATGGCTTCAAAATGTTTACTGTTCATGACCATGCAGAATTGTGGAGTGTTGTATAAAACATCAGCACTCCAATATTGCCAAATTTAGGTTTCTTCACTGTCCCCATGTGAAGGACCAGGTGCCAAAACGTCATTATTTCTACAGGAGTCCAGTTGGAAAATGATGAAGAGCGGTTTTGTGACAAGACAGCTGGGCGTACAAATCAGGAATCAGTGGCTCATAATCTTGAGGGGTGAGGTTCATGCAGAGTCAGTAACGGTGTGTGCTTGTTCAGTTTCCTCCCTGGGGCGTCTGTGTAGCAGTACACTATCACTTGAGGAAAAGGAGGAGGAGGAAAAATATGGGAAGGTGGGATCCTCTCCCTCACTATCGGTGTCGGAGGCAAGGAAGGTTTATGCCTCCTCTGCTGAATACCGGTTTGGGATGAGCGGGATATTTTTTTTTTTTACATATATAGTGCTTGTGTAAATACCAAGTTTTATTCAGGTGTATGTGTGTGAGTGCTTGGTGTAAACTTTTTTTTTTTTTTTTTTTATTCAGAAAAGAAAGCAAAAGTTAAAAGGAAAAGGAACAACCGGAGGTTGATCACTGATGTGTGTCAGTGACCAGTGCTTGGCGATTGTAGGACGGACGCACAGATTTTTTTTTTTATTTCTTCTCTAACACTAACTCAATTCAGTAAAAAAATACTGTAGTAGATGATGATTACAATATATTTTACCATCCTTAATCTAAATTTGTTTTTTTGATCTCTTTTCACCAAAAAAATCCAACAGCTCGAGGTTTCTCACTGATGTGCATCAGTGATCAGCGCTTGATGGCTATAAGACGCAAGGATGATTATTTTTTCCACTCTGAAACTAACTCAATTCTGTAAAAAATACTGTGGTAGACGATCACGACAGTATATTTTTACTGTCCTTAATCTAATCTTATCAACAAATCTAAATGATTTTTTTTCCTCCATTCTGTTTTCACCAATGAAAACAACCAGAAGCTGGTCTGTGATGTTCATCACCGACCAGCACTTGATGGTTGTAGGATGCATGCACGATTGTGGCGCAAAAAGGGTATAAATAAAAAGACAGGAGAAAAAAAGTCCTTGGTAAAAGCGAGCACAGTGGTGTGCGTCTGATCAGAGGCTAGGCAGCAGTAGGACGCACGCATGGAGGTGGTGCAAAGGAGGAGGGGACAGAAATGGACAGGGACAAAAAAGTCCTGGAAAACCGCAAGAACTGAGGTTGATCAGTGATCAGCGCATTGTGGTAGAAGGTGAGGTGGGGAAAAAAGAGGTAGGGGGGGGGGAGTGTGGAGAGGGTGATTGGGGTGGATTAGGAAAGATCAGGAAAGGATTAGGAAGGGATCAGGGACTCTCCTTCTTTCTTTCTTTTCAGCAGGAGTGCAGGCAGTACCAGCAATTGTGATGTCCCAAGCTTCTGTGGCACTACAAGGCCCAGCACGACACACAGAGGGACAAATCCGCAGCTAGAATGAGGAAGCACAGGGCGGTCACTGCCAGGTCACACTGCGTGTCTGGGCTCTGATTGGTGCGATCGATGTCATCGTAGATATCACCAATCAGAACTGGCCCTGGTGATCCTGATGTTGCTAGCATATGGAGAACACAAACCATTCTAGGATATTCTGCGCTCCAGGAGGCAAATAGCGCTCCGTCCATCCCAAATCTCACCGTATAGCTAAGCAGAAATTGTGGGACAAATTTTTCTGACATTTTTACCATTTCCCCTTGTGAAAATGTAAAATCTGGGGCTAAAACAAAATTTTGGTGGTAAAAATGTAATTATTTTTTCTTCACGGCCCAATGGTATAAAATTCTGTGACACACCTGTGGTGTCAATGTGATCACTGCACTGCTAGATGAATTCATTGAGAGGTGTAGTTTGTAAAATGGGGTCGCTTATGAGGGATTTTCTGCTGTTCTGGCACCTCAGGGGCTCTGCCAGTGGGTCTATGTCCAGTTGTGAACAAAATATGGCTATATGAGATTTCCAAATCATTGTGTTATTGGTTTCTTTATATTAGTGTTCCAACTTTTTTTTGGGAATTGGGGTTATATGTTTTTAACAACTGAAATGTAATCATTATATAAAGAATCAACAATATAATGAATAATTATGCAATTTTTTAATACGCTTTTGTATTTTGTATAAAGCGGTTCTTAGATACCCGCTGTTTACCTTGGATACCAGCTCCCATCGTCGCTGATTGTTGGTCTCTCGCTGTCACACGCAGCGATGCGTGCTGGCCAGCGGGAGACCAACGATCAAAAAATGGCCCAGGACATTCCTGCACGATCAGCGATACCCGGCGGGGGGCCGGTCGCTGATGGATGTCACACACAGCGAGATAGCTGTGGCATCACAAAATCAGCGATCTTGCTAGCGATCTTGCTGTGTGTGACGGGGCCTTTAGTCACAGCTGAAAGTTTTCTTTTGTATTCACTGGAGAAAACTCTTCTGTAAGCTAAGTAGCCTTAACTCCAGCTTTATACATTTATTTTAATTTGTATTTATTGAGCGATTGTCTAAATTGGATACCTTTTGTGAAAGCTTTTATTATTGTGCGTGAATGAAAACTTTAACCCAGATGCTGAAAACCTTAAAATATAGTTCTTTAAGGGGTCCTGAAAATGGCAAGGAATTACACATTAGATAACTGTTGGCTTGACCGTTATGTCCTCCCCATGCTCACGCACACTTGGTTAGACTAAGCGTCAATGTGCTCTGTATAGGCGGAGGAGTGTATACTAGGAAGAACAAAAGGGATCTGCCCATATATATTCCAATTACCCGATACTCAATTCTGTCTGGGTAGTGTCATGATCTCAGTGTGGGTTTGACTCGCACACGTGGGGTTAATGTCTGGAACCAGTGCTGATGACTGGCATTTCTGGGGTTAAAGGTTGTGATCCCGGTGCAGGCTTACCTGCACACCTGGGGCTATCATTGTGGCCTCTCCCTGGTTCTGGGGAGGCTTCTTATAGCCTCAGGATGCTCCCATCCCTGTCAGTTATACTCTTGCCCTTGGCATAGTGTGGTGACCCCTGAGTGTGTTTTTGCTGTGTTCTGGTTGCTTGATAATCTGTGTATGACTCGGTCTGTTCTCTGGATATTGCTTTGGATTCTGCTTGGCACCTTCTATGTCTGTTTGGTTTTGACTGCTGCTTGGCCCTGACTATCCGTTCTGTCTCATCCTTGGTACTTTACTGATATCTCTGTGTATGAACCCCGGTTTGCCTGACTCTGAGTAATTCTGTATAGTGTCTTTCCATCTCACTAAGCAGGACACTAAGCCCCGCCCCCTTGCAGTCACATGACCGTAGGTCTCGTGTCTGCTTGCTAAACTTCAGCATCCACAGGTCCTGTGCATCGGTACTTTCTGGCTGTACCTGACCCCGGTACCCTTACGGTGCGGGTGAGTCCCTGCTCAGCGGAGGCTGCACGCCGGCGCTGACAGGATCCTGACACTCAGGACATGCACACTGGCTCAGTGAGCAAGTACAGTGGGTGTTCCTGACAGGTAGATTAAGGAGGTCCATATTTACACATTAGATCTTTTGCCATCTCAGCTGAAATTTTGGCTGATTCGGATATCTCTACTCAGTGTATGTGGGAATTTGGAATATTGATCATTGTTCACTTCAAGTCGAATTTCTCTATACCCAGGTCAAAGCAGTTATTTAAAGTGGTCGTCTCATGAACATGTGGATTCCTCGATCTGGCCATTTTAGAGAAAATGCTTAGATGGCTGCAAAATCAGCTGTTGGCCAGGAAAATGACTCGCGGCACCATGCTAATTATACTGTTTCTTCAGCAAGGTTTGTCCCTATAATAGACAACCATGTGATACACAACTGTGTTACAGATCTTCTTTGGCTTCAGGGATTCTCTCATCAGCACGTTGATCACCTGAAGCCTTGGGCACCACTGGAGCCCTTCAACATTAACTTGAATAAGAGCGAATCCCTTTCACTGATTTCTCCAGCTAAAATTGTAAGAAAATATTATTGTAACCTTTATATTACAGACCGTAAACAAGATACCCAAGGCCTAAAACTTTTAGCATCATCAAATTATCAGAAGCAAACATCAAACCATGCAGAACTTTTTATGAATCCATCAAGCATTCCAGTACTTTCTTTTGCTATATACAAAATACAGAACAGAGACCTGAGAACTTCATTGGTTTAATTAAGTGCCTTATTGTGTTTTTAATGATAGACTAATAACAAGAGAAATCTTATAAAGCCAGTAGATGTCCTTATGACATGACGTGTACTGGCTAGGGGGACTGCTTGGCAAGTCCAAGATAAAAAAAAAAATGTGTTTTTGCTAAAGTGTGGAGCTGAAAAGATACTGATAAAGGAACAAGAACGATGCTGGCTGATCTGTATTGTTGGCAGTTAGGCCAGAAATCAAATAAGTGGTTAAAAGTTAATTAAGATTATCCTTATCCCCAGCAATAGTTGTTAAATTAATTTGCTGAGACTTTGCCTCTGTAAGTGTATGGAGACCACTTCAGAAATGTGTTCGGACCTAATCATCCAGAAGCTAATGTTTCTAAGGATGGCTGCGACAAAAAAAAAATCCTGCTAATACTCTTTAAAACAAAATCATTACTTGTTATTATTAATATCTTTTGGTGTTTCTTTGATTTTTCTTTTTTTAATATTTTTGAAAACTTGGACTCCTTTATTATGCTTGCTTATAGAGTACCATCATATTCCACAGCGTTTATAGATATTCTCATCACTGTCTCCATTGCAGCATACAATCTATATTCCCTATCAGTATGTCTTTGGAGTGTGGGAGGAAACCCACACAAACACGGGGCGAACATACAAGCTACTGCAGATGTTGTCCTTGGTGGGACTTGGACCCAGGACCCCAGCGCTGCAAAGCAACAGTGCTAACCACAGAGCCACCATGCTGCCCTTGTTCCCTGGAATTGATTTGATGTAGTGTTCTGTGTCTAGTAACTGCAAAAATAAACATCCTATACTTTAAATAGTAGTAAAGGGGTTGCCTAGGCTTAAGCTTTTGATGGCCTCTCCTTGAAAAGGGTAATCTGTGATGAACCCACACTTCACAACCCCGTCTGATGTCACGATCATGTCACAAGGCTCACATAGTGCAGTCCCCCACTTGCACTATTGTGATGTTTCGCACTCCCTGGGGGGACACGTAATGTCACCTTGATACAGTTTTACACAGACACCCCATATCCACACGGGACCAGGGAGGCACGTGAAGTGAGACGATGTGGCCCACACAGTCTCTGACGTGGCATCACACTCGCTCACCACCCTGACAGACTGTGAGGCCCCTTTCACTATCACCATTGAAACAAAGCGCTGCCAACTTGGTAAGACTGCCACCACTTCCTTGTTAGATATATACCCGGTTCTTTAACAGGATTATATTGGGCCAGAAACCAGCCGAGGTAGCATGTAAAGTTAAACAGAGTATACAGATATGTGGATTGAGATAAAAGCAGCCCACGGTTAAATTATATATTTAATCGCCTTAAGCACACACTAGATAATACACTATATACACAATGGTTATATATATTCGCAATGGTCCGATATGGATAAAGTGGTAGTACAAAAGATATAAACAGATGGATCATGTCAATTACCGGTTTGATGTTCGACCATCTTTGTTCTGGTCGCAAGGGGCGTGGGCTGCCAGATGGTTTGTAGTTCCTTCAAAGCACTTTACTCGACGTGTTGCCCCCACTTTCAAGGTGAACAGAAAGCATAACCGAGAGAGAGAGACAACATGGCCTTACACTAGCTTTCATCCCAGTCCAAAACCTAAGATGGGTCATAACTCCTTAATGGACTGTCCTAGGCAGGCAATGTTGGTGCCACCAGATTCGGCCGGGGCCCTGCTACACGTTGAGACGAAACACCACTTTGCTACCTGCTTCTGCTAGCTATTCTACGTACCTTACCACCTTGGGGGGCTAGCATGGATCGCGACCCAGAGAAGCATTCTGCCATTCCAAAGATCTCGAAAATGTAACCGGTGTGTGGCTAGGACGTGCAGTAAGTTCATATTCTTCTTATGAAATCATAGCTGACTCAACAAAGCAGTTAGACGTCATGGTATCCGCAGAAGATACACTTGTAGGAGCTTGATGCTAGCTAGCTGGTGGGGGTGTGAATTTCTTCTCTGAAGCTGCAAATTGTCTCTGCAGAGAGGAAGACGACTAGAACTCTAGTGCCACTTATTGGAAGTAGCAATCCTAAAATTCAATGTTGACCCTTTAATGAGCCTTGACACATGACTTAGGATAAAAGTCAAACCAGAATCTCAATTTGCAGACACTGTGTTTCGGGGTACTGCCCCTCATCAGTGCAAAGTGTGAGATCTGGTTTGGCTGTGTGAGAGGTGTCTGACCGGGATCCAAGAAGTATCGTTTCTTCTTGTGGAGAGTGACATGTTAAGCATGCAGAGATGAGGAGACCTAAAGTCGCAATGCTCCTCTAGGAAATATGCAAATTTTCTCTTCAGGGTGGAAGAGGACTAAAACTCTAGTGCCATCTATTGGAAGTAGCAATCCTAAAAGTCAATGTCGACCCTTTCACGAGCCTTGTCACATGCAGAGCATTGTGGCTTTAAGTCTCCTCATCTTGGCATGCTTAACATGTCACTCTTCACAAGGAGAAACGATACTTCTTGGTTCCCTGAAACTGAGAAGGCTGGGCCCCGTGCTGAGCCAGGTGTCATGTTACAGCTACATGTTTCAGGAGGATAGTAAGCTGCCATTACATCCCCCATCCTTCACACATCTGTATCAGATTAGTGGTGGTCTGACACATGACACCTGTAGCATCCACCTATTTGTAGCTCCAATGCTAGATGCATGTAAACAATAAATGGAGCTGCTTCTGTGAATAAGAGTTGAGCTGCAGTGTCCAGGAATGGCCACTACATAGTGAGATGAGCTGTGCTTTTCTTCTTCAGCTGCATATCATGAGCCAGGACATCCCCTTTAAGTATAAATTAAATTAACTTTATATGCCTTTTCTATCTGATTTCACAATCCGAAGCTCATTTAAACCACACGTGTGCCTGAGCCGACATTTTGGGCAGATAAGCATCCAAACGTGTTTTGAGGTGAGGTGGGCAAATAACCTGCAACATTAAAGAAACAGGATTACTTGCACTTGGCAGCCTTTTTCAGGACAATTTCATTTCTTACTTTATTTAGCAACTGATACAGTGTGTACGGAAAGTATGCAGACCCCTTTCAGTTTTTCACTTTTTGCTTCGTTGCAGCCATTTGGTAAATTCAAAAAAGTTCATTTTTTTCTCATTAATGTACACTCTGTGCCCCATCTTGACTGGAAAAAAAACAGAAATGTAGAAGTTTTTGAAAATTTATTAATAAAGAAAAACTGATATCACATGCTCATAAGTATTCAGACCCTTTGCTCAGACACTTATATTTAAGTCACATGCTGTCCACTTCCTTGAGATAGTTCTACTCCTTCATTGGAGTCCAGCTGTGTTTAATTTTACTGATAGGACTTGATTTGTAAAGGCACACATGTGTTTATATAAGACCTCACAGGTGATAGTGCATGTCAGACCAAATGAGAATCATGAGGTCAAAGGAACTGGCCAAGGAGCTCAGAGACAGAATTGTGGCAAGGCACACATCTGGCCAAGGTTATAAAAGAATTTCTGCAGTACTCAAGGTACTCAAACACAGTGGCCTCCATAATCCTTAAATGGAAAAGTTTGGGACCACCAGAAGTCTTCCTAGACCTGGCCATCCAGCTAAACTAAGCAATTGTGGGAGAAGAGCCTTGGTGAGAAAGGTAAAGAAGAAACCCAAGATCACTGTGGCTGAGCTCCACAGACGCAGTAGGGAGATGGAAGAAAGTTCCACAAAGTCAACTATCACTGCAGCACTCCACCAGTCTGGCTTTTATGGCAGAGTGGCCCGACGGAAGACTTTCCTCAGTGCCAGACATATGAAAGCCCACATAGTTTGCTAAAAAAACACATGAAGGGCTCCCAGACTATGAGAAATAAGATTCTCTGGTCTGATGAGACGAAGATAGAAGTTTTTGGTGATAATTCTAAGCGATATCTGTAGAGAAAACCAGGCACTGCTCGTCACCTGCCCAATAGAATCTCAACAGTGAAACATGGTGGTGGCAGCATCATGCTCTGGGGGTGTTTTTCAGCTGCAGTGACAGGATGACTGGTTGCAATTGATGGAAACTCGAATGCGGCCAAGTACAGCAAAATCCTGGATGAAAACCTCTTCCAGAGTGCTCTGGACCTCAGACTTGGGTGAAGGTTCACCTTCCAACAAGACAATGACCCTAATCAGACAGCTAAAATAACAAAGGAGTGGCTTCAGAACAACTCCGTGACCATTCTTGACTGGCCCAGCCAGAGCCCTGACATAAACCCAATTGAGCATCTCTTGAGAGACCTGAAAATGGCTGTCCACCAACGTTCACCATCTAACCTGACAGAACTGGAGAGGATCTGCAAGGAAGAATGGCAGAGGATCCCCCAAATCCAGGTGTCAAAAACTTGTTGCATCATTCCCAAGAAGATTCATGCCTGTACTAGCTCAAAAGGGCGCTTCTACTCAATACTGAGCAAAGGGTCTGAATACATATGACCATGTGATAGTTCAGTTTTTCTTTTCTAACAAATTTGCAAAAATTTCTACATTTCTGTTTTTTTCAGTGAAGATTGGGTGCAGAGTGTACATTAATGAGAAAAAAAATAATGAACTTTTTTGAATTTACCAAATGGCTGCAATGAAACAGAGTGAAAAATTTAAAGGAGTCTGAATACTTTCTGTACCCACTGTACATACTGATAGAGAATATGTTGCCTACTTGCTAAAAAGAAACAGAAATTAGGTGCAGTGTAAAGAACACAAACAGCAGAGAGATAAACCCTAGCTGGTCTTTGACTGACTTGCTTAAACCACAGCAGTATGGCTTGACATTCAAATGAGATTATTACCAGCAGGAAATACCAGAAGGGGGAAAGTATATAAAGCCAAACCTGAAAGATGATGGGGCTGACAAATGAAAAAATGGAAACACCTGTTACCCTAAAAAGACTGAAGCAAGGATAACAAAGGCTAAACACCTGGAGAAAAGGTGTATCTGCTATCCCTCAGTGGACAGAGAAGCTGACCACAAAGCACAGGGTCATTGGATCGAACCCAGGCGCATGACAATTTGTTATAGAGCATACCAAAAAGTCATGTATTTGTGATAGATTTTACTTTATTATGCAAAGATCGGTTCAGCTTCAAACAATGTCCCAAATTTAGAAGACTGCTTATTGTATTTCAAGGAAAAGAAAAAACACCTCAATCTCATTTTACCTTTCCTGGCAGGGCTCTCAAAATTTCAGTTGGCAACTGGCACATTAAATCACAATGAAAAAATCATTCTGTTGCTTGTGCTACCTTGTCATCTACTCTAGCATTGCATTATCACAGGCCACAAATTTATCTCCAACACAATGTATAGTAGTATCATAACTAGAGTGAGTTTGTTCGGATCTCCGCTTATTCAGCAAGCTATAGCGCTTACCGAATAAGCTACATCGGGAACCCGGATACATGGAGCGCTGCGGCTGATCAGCGCTGCAGCTGCCTCAACGATCCGCTGATCAGCCGGCATGTTCCATGTATCCAGGTTCCCAGGCACTGATGAGTCCAAAAAGTCAATTAAAAATTAAAACAACCCTGTTTTGAGGTCTCTTTAGATCTGTTCACTTGCTGTTAGGGTTTGAAATTCACATATTATGCCTTATTGATATTACCCATGTGTATTTCCTTATGCATTGACTGTAATTCCCTTACAGGATACTGTTAGGCTGTGTGCACACGCTGCGGAAAAGGTGCGGATTCATCCGCGCGGATTTTGTACAATCCGCAGGTGAAACCGCAGGTCAAAAGACCTGCGGTTTTACCTGCGGATTGCTCTGCGGTTTTGCCCTGCGGTTTTTCATCTCCTCAATGGAGGAGATGGCAAACCGCAGGAGAATCCGCAGAAAGAATTGACATGTCAATTCTTTCTGCGGATTGAAAACCGCAGATAATCCGCGCGGAAAATTCCGCACCGTCTGCACTGCGGTTTTTGATTCCCATAGGGAATCATTGTACTGTACACCGCAGCAGAAACTGCTGCGGGTCCGCAGCGGCCGGAACCGCAGCAAAATCCGCAGCGTGTGCACACAGCCTTAAAGTCTGCGATGTCTACCAAAGTCTACTACTATGATAAAATAAAGAGATTGAACACTTTCAGAAAGCTTCTGCCTGCGGGCTCAGATAGGTAAAACAAATTCAACTGTATTTAACCTCCCTGAGAACAGTGCTGTGTCTCCAATCTCTGTTGTTTGGCTGCATCACATTGATGGTGCTGGAGTCTATCACTAAGCTCAGCAGCTCCGCCGATGCAGCCAGCACGAGCTGCTGAACTGAGAGATTGGCTGCAGTGCCAGCAACATGACCTCACCACTGCAACCAAACAACACGAAAACAGAACAGCAGGGAAGATATGGCCCTGGACCCAGGCAGAGCTTTTACGCCTAACTGGGCCTTTGGGTAGAAGTTTACTTAAAGAGGAAATCCCCTTAAGCAACTTTACACTAATGATGTATTAAAATGTGAAATTTGATTTAAGTAGTATGTGTCATTAATAAAAACAACAAACATTTAACATGTCCTAGTCTTGTAAGAGATTCGATTGTTGAGGGCCCGGATACTAAGACACTGCTCTGTGGATCTCTGTTCTCTGAGATTAAAGACTGACTTAAAGTAATGCCTGTCTTTAGTCTCGGATTAGAGCAGCACCCTACTGAGAGGTTCTGTCTTTTCGTTTTAGCTGTCAGTGAGGTCTCTGCATCCAGACTCCTACTGATTAAAACCTCTGAGATGTCACTATAGGATTTCAAAAGTTTTTTAAAGTAAAAATTATTTTTTACAGGGAACATTTAAGGTCCAGATTCTGTATGTAAGTAAAAGCAGAGTACGGTATGTTGGAGGTGATCGAAACATGCCCTGGATGTTATTTATCACAGGTAGCAATCATCGGTGAAAGGAAAGAGCAATGGTATAATCGTGCTGCTCCTTTCCAGTCGTCACTGTAGGGCGCAGCACTGAGTAGTAACTACTGTCCTCCGATCGGGCACCCTCCCCGGTTAGTTGATTTATGACCTGCTTAGCCTGTGAATGTGCTAAGTGGGACGTCAATCAAGTAAACAGCGGATGACTGCTACCTGTGACAGACACATGCTCTGGGTACTAACTATCCCCTCTTAGCATGCTCTGCTTTCATTGGAAATCCGTTCTCGAAAGGTTCACTTCAATCAATCAAATCAATCAAATCACTTTAAAGGGTTTATCCAAGACTGTTTTTTAAATTATTTTTAAGGCCATAGAAAAAAAAACGGGTAGGTTGGTGCTTCTGTCTGCGATTCTTTTTTTGCTTTGCTCTGTTGACGGGGACAATACTGTCGATGTCACGCTGATTGACATCCAGCCCCCCTCTAATTGTGGGGAGCTCAGTGTCAATCAGCATCATGTCTGCAGTCACGCCCCATCGACACAGCAGCCCAGGAGAGGAAGAGCTGTTGACATTGAGCAGGGGTGGTCAGTGACCGCTCTGAGCAGGCACAGGGTAGAACAGGCAGGTAGTTAGCAACTTTTTTACTATGGGTTTAAAAACTAAGTTCTGCATAAGCCTTTTACGTTTCTCATTTTTACATTTTCTCCCTGCTGAGTTCTTTATACTGAACTTGTTGAACTAAGATCCCACCACCTATCTACTCTAGAAGAAACTAATGTAAAAGAGCAACATTAAAACTGTAGTTCAAGGTGTCAGAAATATCCTATGCAATACAATTCTGCTTGTTTTCTTTCCAATGATTTTCTATCCTGATGAGAATATCTGTGTCCTCTCTTTCTGAGCTTATTAAAAGATCCCCGTCTTGGATTTTGTAATACTGCAGACATCTATGGGTACAAGGTCAGACTGGCCCACTGGGGAACCAGAGGATTCTCCTGTGGGCCTAGGCACTTACACCTGATGGCATACAGGGCTGGCAGCTGCCAAAGGCCCCCGCTGCTCCAGGGGCCCCCAGCCAGTGGCGTGTCGCTAATAGCGACACACCCAGCTGCTATGGGGCCCGTGAGTGAGGGGGGCCCGCCCGGTGCCAGCAGAGCAGCAGCTGGAGAAAGAAGCCTGTCCCCGCTGCTAAAGAGAAATGAATATTCATGCTTCCCCACGCCACCATGGGTGTGGAGAGGAGTGAATATTCATTTCACTTTAATAGCAGGCAGTGTTAGCCACAGGCTCAGGCTAACACTGCCCGCAGGGGCGGAAATAACGCATGTAAAGCTGATGCGACCTGGTCAGGATCGCTGTTGCGTCGCTACAAGATCGCTGGTGAGCTCTCAAACAGGCAGACTCACCAGCGATCAGGACTAACGACGACGCTGGTAACCAGGGTAAATAGCGGGTAACTAAGCGGCGCATCCCTTAGTTACCCGCTGTTTACCTTGGATACCAGCTCCCAGCGCGAGCACGCTGGTATCCAGGGTACACAGCAGGTAACTAAGAGACGCGCGCTTAGTTATCTGCTATTTACCTTGGATACCAGCTCCCAGCATCTGCTTACAGCGCTGGGAGCTTGCTGATCGTTTGTCACCCGCTGCCACACGCAGTTATGCATGCTGGCTAGCGGGAGACCAACGATCAAAAAATGGCCCAGGACATTCTTGCACGATCAGCGATACCCGGCGGGGGCGGGTCGCCGATGCGTGCCACACACAGCGAGATCACTGATGTGTCACAAAATCGGTGACGCATCAGCGATCTCATTAGCGATCTCGCTTAGTGTGAAGGACCCCTAAGGCTTATGTGCTTATGTTTAGGATTTGCAGTAGAAAATTCTGCTGCGTGTCCTAATGTGTTGGCAGGCGGAAAGTTGCGTAACATAGACTTATCTTTTTTTCACATTTTTGCCATGCTTTTGTTACGTATTTTTCCTCATTAGTATGGGTGAAATACGCTGCAAGAATTGACATTATGCAGATTTTAATCTGCTGCAAATCTGCAAGGAAAAAATAAGCAGCGTGTGCATGAGACTTCAGGGATCTCATTCACTTTTCCTGTACTGTAAAATCTTGCATATTTTCCGTGTGCACATAGCCTTACAGATAATTGGGGAGAGTCACAGACTGAATAATTTATTTCACTGAACTCCTTGTGTTTCCTTCCTCCACTAATGTACCTATGCCCGACATTGCCATTTCTGTGTGTGGTTTCACTATTACTCCCCAGCAACATGCCCGCTGTCTTGGGGTCATACTTGACTCCGAGCTTTCATTCGCCCCCCACATCCGATCACTGGCTCGCTCTTGTTATCTGCGCCTCAAAAACATTTCTAGAATTCAACCTTTTCTTACTTTTGACTCTGCAAAAACTCTTACTGTTTCTCTTATTCATTCTTGTCTAGACTACTGTAACTTTCTTCTAATCGGTCTCCCTCTTACCAAACTCTCCCCCCTCCAATCTGTCTCGAATGCTGCAGCCAGGATCATATTCCTCGCCAATCGTTACACCGATGCCTCTACCTTGTGCCAGTAATTACACTGGCTACCCATCCACTCCAGAATACAGTACAAACTTATTACCCTCACCCACAAAGCCCTCCATGGCTCAGCACCACCCTACATCTCCTCCCTTGTTTCAGTATACCACCCTACCCTTGCCCTCCGTTCTGCTGATGACCTGAGGTTAGCATCCTCAATAATCAGAACCTCCCGCTCCCGTCTCCAAGACTATACACGTGCTGCACCAATTCTGTGGAATGCACTTCCGAGGTCAATACGATTAGTCCCTTATCCCTACAATTTTAAGTGTGCCCTAAAAACGCATTTATTCAGACTGGCCTACCGCCTCAACACATTAACCTAACTATCCCTGTGTGGCACAGTCAAAAGTTTTACCATAACCAGGTTCCCTGCATCATGTTCCCACATGCTTTATGCATCTATTAGCCCTCTGTGTCTGTTCTGTTACACACTTTACATTATGGCTGGTCCGAACAATGAAGGCAACTGTTATCACCCACCTTTCGTGTCTACCTTTTTTCTTCATAGATTGTAAGCTTGCGAGGAAGGCCCTCATTCCTCTTGGTATCTGTTATGATCTATGTGGTTATTGTTATGCTGTAATGTCTATCTTCTGTATAAGTCCCCTCTGAAATGTAAAGTACTGCGGAATATGTCAGCGCTATAGAAATAAAATTATTATTATCATTGGGAGTCAGAGATTATAGTTAATGGGGGACCCAGTGCTGCTTATCATATTTATATTTTTAATGGTGTGTGGCTAATAGTATACTAATGGTGAGGTATATATCTGTATTTGATGGAGGCACATGTATGTACAGTTGTGGCCAAAAGTATTGACACCCCTGCAATTCTGTCAGATAATACTCAGTTTCTTCCTGAAAATGACTGCAAACACAAATTCTTTGGTATTATTATCTGTATTTAATTTGTCTTAAATGAAAAAACACAAAAAGAATTGTCCTAAAGCCAAATTGGATATAATTCCACACCAAACATAAAAAAGAGGGTGGACAAAAGTATTGGCACTGTTCGAAAAATCAAGTGATGCTTCTCTAATTTGTGTAATTAACAGCACCTGTAACTTACCTGTGGCACCTAACAGGTGTTGGCAATAACTAAATCACACTTGCAGCCAGTTGACATGGATTAAAGTTGACTCAACATCTGTCCTGTGTCCTTGTGTGTACCACATTGAGCATGGAGAAAAGAAAGAAGACCAAAGAACTGTCTGAGGGCTTGAGAAACCAAATTGTGAGGAAGCATGAGCAATCTCAAGGCTACAAATCCATCTCCAAAGATCTAAATGTTCCTGTGTCTACCGTGCGCAGTGTCATCAAGAAGTTTAAAGCCCATGGCACTGTGGCTAACCTCCCTAGATGTGGACGGAAAAGAAAAATTGACAAGAGATTTCAACGCAAGATTGTGCGGATGTTGGATAAAGAACCTCGACTAACATCCAAACAAGTTCAAGCTGCCCTGCAGTCCGAGGGTACAACAATGTCAACCTGTACTATCCGTCGGCGTCTGAATGAAAAGGGACTGTATGGTAGGAGACCCAGAAAGACCCCACTACTTACCCCGAGACATAAAAAAGCCAGGCTGGAGTTTGCCAAAACTTACCTGAAAAAGCCTAAAACGTTTTGGAAGAATGTTCTCTGGTCAGATGAGACAAAAGTAGAGCTTTTTGGGCAAAGGCATCAACATAGAGTTTACAGGAGAAAAAAAGAGGCATTCAAGGAAAAGAACACGGTCCCTACAGTCAAACATGGCGGAGGTTCCCTGATATTTTGGGGTTGCTTTGCTGCCTCTGGCACTGGACTGCTTGACCGTGTGCATGGCATTATGAAGTCTGAAGACTACCAACAAATTTTGCAGCATAATGTAGGGCCCAGTGTGAGAAAGCTGGGTCTCCCTCAGAAGTCATGGGTCTTCCAGCAGGACAATGATCCAAAACACACTTCACAAAGCACTAGAAAATGGTTTGAGAGAAAGCACTGGAGACTTCTAAGGTGGCCAGCAATGAGTCCAGACCTGAATCCCATAGAACACCTGTGGAGAGATCTAAAAATGGTAGTTTGGAGAAGGCACCCTTCAAATATCAGGGACCTGGAGCAGCTTGCCAAAGAAGAATGGACTAAAATTCCAGCTGAGCATTGTAAGAAACTCATTGATGGTTACCAGAAGTGGTTGTCGCAGTTATTTTTGGCTAAAGGTTGTGCAACCAAGTATTAGGCTGAGGGTGCCAATACTTTTGTCTGGCTCATTTTTGGAGTTTTGTGTGAAATGATCAATGTTTTGCTTTTTGCTTCATTCTCTTTTGTGTTTTTTCATTTAAGACAAATTAAATGAAGATAATACCAAAGAATGTGTTTGCAATCATTTTCAGGAAGAAACTGCGTATTATCTGACAGAATTGCAGGGGTGTCAATACTTTTGGCCACAACTGTATACAATGTATGTGACTGTGTTATTTTCAGGGCTGTGGTGATCAGTGTGACAAGATGAGTCGTAGCTGGGAGATGTCGACATGAAGGTCTGACCAGATGGAGAAGCAACAGGAGAAAACGGCTCTAATCAGACAAGACGTCAGCGGTAAGTGCCTGGATGTAGATATTATTCTGTATCTGCACTGTGTGACGTGGAGTGATAATGTTTTTTTGTGAGGGAGTTATAAGACTGTAGGACTGTGGGAATTGGTTATATTCTATGGGTGGGGCAGCTTCATTATTATATTCCATGTGGGGCTGCATTATATTTTGTGGGGGGGGGAGGCTGCCTTATACTATATGAGGGGGGCTGTATTATACCCTATGAGGAGGGGTTGCATTATTCCGTATGAGGGGGGCTGCGTTATACCCTATGAGGGGTCTGCATTATACTCTATAAGGGGGGCTGCATTATATTATTATATTCTGTGGGGGGGAGCTTCATTATACCCTATGAGGGGTCTGCATTATACCCTATGAGGGGGGCTGCATTATATCATTATATTCTGTGGGGGGGCTGTATTATATTATTATATTCTGTGGGGGGCTGCATTATACCCTATGAGGGGTCTGCATTATACCCTATGAGGGGGGCTGCATTACATCATTATATTCTGTGGGGGGGCTGTATTATATTATTATATTCTGTGGGGGGCTGCATTGTACCCTATGAGGGGGGCTGCATTACATCATTATATTCTGTGGGGGGGCTGTATTATATTATTATATTCTGTGGGGGGCTGCATTATACCCTATGCGGGGGTTGCATTATACTATATGAGGGGGCTGCATTATACTATATGAGGGGGCTGCATTATACCCTATGAGGGGGCTGCATTTACCCTATGAGGGGGCTACATTATATTCTGTGGGGGGGCTGCATTACTCTCTCAGGTGGCTACATTATATTCTGGGCGGGGCTACATTATGCTTTATGATGAGGGCTGCATTATTGCCATTTAAGGGGCTACAGTATATTCTATGCGTTATACTTTATGAGGAGGTTGCATTATACTCTGAGGGGGGCTGCATTATACCCTATGAGGGGTGCTGCATTATATTCTATGAGGGGACTACATTATATTCTATGAGGGGCTACATTATATTCTATGTGGGGACTACCCCAACCCCTGCTACATAATTAAGACGTGTAATACCTTATATTATACCCTGATATTAGCGTGTTTTACCACACAATTGGTGGTCCTGTATTTATTTCTGTGTAGCTATATAGCGGGCCCCAAGAATGATTTTCTCTGGTGGGCCCAAGGTGCTCCAGTCCTACGCTGTGTGGGTATCTAGAGGGTAAAACCTAATAAAGTTAAGCCGTCATACAGATTATTCAGTGTACTTCTTTTAAAAACAAATGTGGAGCTTTAGTTGTTTTTTTTAGGGGGGTTGGAAAGATATGACTTTCTATTAATGCATGTCATCAGCGTTAATTCTACAGGACATGCAGTCTATATTATTGTACAACTTATTAGGGATGGTCTTCCTGACTAGAGAGCAGAAACCATAAAAGCTCCATTCTTGCTACATAAACGCCCCGCAGGGAGCAATACTGCCTGTGCTCCTGCATTCACTTAGTCTTTTTATAGCAGGAAGGAAAAGCTTGGTGGTGCTAGAGCCACATGCCCTGTTCATTTATTACTTACTAATACAATTGGCACATCAGTACAGAAGAAATTGTATAGTTAGATTAGCAAGTATTCCGGACCAACAATTCAATATTGCTCTGATCTTTATGAGGGATCCTCATTTCTGATGGGTAGTAATCATTTTTGGAAAGCTGAAACATTGTATGTGGGAAGATTTCATAATGAATCCAGTAAAGGAAACTAAGGTTTGAAAGTACATTTAAAAATAATAATAATAATACATTTTATTTCTATAGCGCCGACATATTCCGCAGCACTTTACATTTCAGAGGGGACTTGTACAGACGATAGACATTACAGCATAACAATAATCACATAGATCATAACAGATACCAAGAGGAATGAGGGCCCTGCTCGCAAGCTTACAATCGATGAGGAAAAAAATAGACACGAAAGGTGGGTGGTAACAGTTGCCTTGATTGTATGAACCAGCCATAATGTTAAGTGTGTAACAGTACAGATGCAGAGGGCTGATAGATGCATAAAGCATGTGGGAACATAATACGGTGAACCTGGTTATGGTAAAAATTTTGACTGTGCCACACAGGGATAGTTAGGTTAATGTGTTGAGGCGGTAGGCCAGTCTGAATAAATGCGTACATTTAAAGGGATCCAGTTACCTCCAAAAACTGCTATGTAGGTAAAGATATAGGGTTAATCTCCATGTAAAAAACGTTTAAGGCTATGTGCACACGCTGCGGATTCTGCTGTGGATCCGCTGCCGATTTGGCTTCTGCGGATCCGCAGCAGTTCTGTACACAGTGTAAAGTACAATGTAAGTCTGTGTGATTTACATTCTGCTGTGCACATGCTGCGGTTTTTCAACTGCGGAAAAGCTGCGGTTTTGAATCCGCAGAAAGAATTGACATGTCAATTCTTTCTGTGGATTCTGCTGCGGTTTGCCACCTATTCCATTGTCCAGGTGTCAAACCGCAGGTAAAACCGCAAGTCATTTTACCTGCGGATCCGCAGATACAAATCCGCGGGTGAATCCGCAGTGTGTGCACATAGCCTAAATCCTGGCTTGCTGGATTACTGTACCAGTGGCCACAAGAAGAAAATAGTTATATCCTCCCTGCAGCTGCTTCCATTCGGCTATAGGGGCTGCACATGGAACAGTTGCAGCCTTCGCTTACTGTACAGTGAGCATCTGTAATCACGCCCCAGCACATAGATTTCCAGCCTACTCTTGCAATATATGTGCAGTGCAGGCTTGTCAATCAATATGCTGGGAAGTGTTTACAGTGCGCTCTCTTTTTTATTCCCTATAATAATGGTGACAGTAACTTGCATACTTTTAGTTCATAGTAACATGGCAGCAATATGTATAACCTAAAATGTTCAGCCTTTATTACTGCATAATAGTAAATAGATTAAAAAACACTTAAAAAGAGATACAAGTCCAATACGTCCTTACAAGGTAAGTATGTACATACACCACCATATGGCAAAAAGTCACCATGAAAAAGAACATAAGTGTAACACATATAGCCTAGTGCAACATAAATATGTCTAACTAAGTAGTGATGTAATGCTACTATGCACTATTGATATGCATATGTGTGAACTATAAAAGTAATAAAGGCTGAACATTTTATGGCGTAACTTCGTTTACCTTGTTTGATGGTGTAGTTTATTTGAAGTGCCAATTTCTAGGCTCGATTATTTGGATTTAATATGTATAACCTACCTATCACTATGTCATCATTACTATTTACCTTGTTTTTCTTGTGAAGTTGGAAGGGCTTGAGGTGGAACCTCCCTCACCCTCGAGCCTGTTTTCATGACCTTCATGACCAGACCAAATTTTACATGTCTGACCAGTGTCACTTTGTGGTAATAACTCTGGAACGCTTAAACAGATCCCTCTGATTCTGAGATTGTTTTTTCATGATATGTTGTACTTCATGATAGTGGTAAAATTTCTTCTATATGATGTGTGCTTATTGGTGAAAAAAATGGAAATTTGTCAAAAATGTTGGAAATTTTGCAATGTTCAAACATATCCCCTTAAATCAGAGAGTTATGTCACATAAAATAGTTAATAAATAACATTTCTCACATGTCCACAACAGCACAGTTTTTGAAACATTTTTTTTTGTTAGGAAGTAATAAGGGTTAACAGTTGACCTATGATTTCTAATTTTTCCAACACAATTCACACCTTCCCCATTTGTTTTAGGGACCACAATACATTTTAAGTGACTTTTAGGGGTCTATATGACAGAAAATATCCAAAACTGACGACAATATAAAAAAAAACTGCACTCATCAAGGTGCTCAAAACCACATTCAGGCTATGTGCCCACGCTAGCGTTTTTAACCCCTTACCTACAATGGACGTAATATTCCGTCCATGTGACCCTGGAACTAACTACCATGGACGGAATATTACGTGGTGAGCGCCGCTGATCGCGGCCGGGTGTCAGCTGATTATCACAGCTGACACCCGGCACAATGTGTCAGGGGCGGTCACGGACCGCCCCCGACACGTTAACCCCTTGTACACCGCGATCAAACACGATCGCGGTGCACCGGGGGTTAAAGGGAAGCATCGGCAGGGAGGGGGCTCCCTCCGTGCTTCCCTGAGCCCCCCACGGCAGCGCAATGTGCAGCACTGCTGCGGGGGGCTCTTTCCCTACAGGCCCCCGGATCCAAGATGGCGATGGGGGCCTTCGGGGGCCTGCAGGGAGCTGACTTCCTCACTGCCTGCAAAGCGCAGGCATGAGGAAGTCTGCAGCAGTGCCTGTGACAGATTGCTGATCTGTCACAGTGATCTGTGATGTGACAGATCAGCGATCTGTCACAGGACAGTGATGTCCCACCTTGGACAAGGTAATAAAGTAAAAAAAAAAAAAAAAAAAAAAGTGTTAAAAATAATTTTAAAAAAATCGCTAAATAAATTAGTAAAAAAAAAAAAAATATTCCCCAATAAATCCATTTTTTCAAAATAAAAAGAACCAAAAACAATAAAAGTACACATATTTGGTATCGCCGCGTCCGTAGCGACCCACCCTATGAAACTGTCCCATTAGTTAACCCCTTTAGCGAACCCCTTAAAAAAATAAAAATAAAAAATGAAGCAAAAAATAATGATTTATTATCATACCACCGAACAAAAAGTGCAATAACGCGCGATCAAAAAGACGCATATAAATATCCATGGTACCGCTGAAAACGTCATCTTGTCCCGCAAAAAACGAGCTGCCATACAGCGTCATCTGCAAAAAAATAAAAAAGTTATAGCTCGCAGAATAAAGCGATGCAAAAATAATTATTTTTTATAGAAAATTGTTTTCATTGCAAAAAACCGACAAAACATAAAAAAACGACCTAAATGAGATATCGCTGTAACCATACTGACCCGAAGAATAAAACCGCTTTATCAATTTTACCGCACGCGGAACGGTGTAAACGCACCCCCCAAAAGAAGTTCATGAAACGCTGGTTTTTGTTCATTCTGCGTCCCAAAAATCGGAATAAAAAGCGATCAAAACATGTCACGTGCCCGAAAATGGTGCCAATGAAAACGTCAACTCGTCCCGCAAAAAATAAGACCTCACATGACTCAGTGGGTCAAAATACGGAAAAATTATAGCTCATGTGGTGATGCAAAAACTATTTTTACAATAAAAAGCGTCTTTTAGCGTCTGACAGCTGCCAAATATAAAAACCGCCATAAATAGTAAATCAAACCCCCCGTCATCACCCCCTTAGTTAGGGAAAAATAATAAAACTAAAAGAAAATGTATTTATTTCCATTTTCCCGCTAGGGTTAGGGCTAGGGTTAGGGCTAGGGTTAGGGCTAGGGTTAGGGCTAGGGTTAGGGCTAGGGCTCAGATTAGGGTTAGGGGTGTGTTGGGGTTAGGGTTGGAGTTATAATTGGGGGGTTTCCACTGTTTGGGCACATCAGGTGCTCTCCAAAGGCAACATGGCGTCTGATCTCAATTCCAGCCAATTCTGCGTTGAAAAAGTCAAATGGTGCTCCTTCCCTTCCAAGCTCTGCCATGCGCCCAAACAGTGTTTTTACCCCCACATGTAGGGTATCAGCCTACTCAGGACAAATTACAAAACAACTTTTGGGGTCCAATTTCTTCTGTTACCCTTAGGAAAATAAAAAATTGGGGGCAAAAATATAATTTTGCGGAAAAAAATGTTTTTTTTATTTTCACGCCCAGGCGTTATAAACTTCTGTGAAGCACTTGGGGGTTCAAAGTGCTCTCCACACATCTAGATAAGTTCCGTGGGGGGTCTAGTTTCCAAAATGGGGTCACTTGTGGAGAGTTTCAATAGTTTAGGTACATCAGGGGCTCTCCAAACGCACATGACACCCGCAGACCAATCCATCAAAGTCTGCATTCCAAAACGTCACTACTTCCCTTCCGAGCCCCGACGTGTGCCCATACAGTAGTTTTCTCCCACATATGAGGTATCAGCGTACTCAGGACAAATTGGACAACAACTTTTGGGGTCCAATTTCTCCTGTTACCCTTGGGAAAATAAAAAAAATGGGGACTAAAAGATGATGTTTGTTGAAAAAATACAATATTTTTATTTTCACGCCCGGTCGTTATAAACTTCTGTGAAGCACTGGGGGGTTCAAAGTGCTCACCACACATCTAGATAAGTTCATTAGGGGGTCTAGTTTCCAAAATGGGGTCACTTGTGGGGGGTTTTCACTGTTTAGGTACATCAGGGGCTCTCCAAAAGCAACATGACACCCGCAGACCATGCTATCAAAGTCTGCATTCCAAAACGTCACTACTTCCCTTCCGAGCCCCGACGTGTGCCCATACAGTAGTTTTCTCCCACATATGAGGTATCAGCCTACTCAGGACAAATTGGACAACAACTTTTGGGGTCCAATTTCTCCTGTTACCCTTGGGAAAATAAAAAAATTGGAGACTAATTGATCATGGTTGTGGAAAAAATACGATTTTTTATTTTCATGCCTGGGCATTGTAAACTTCTGCGAAGCCCTTGGGGGTTCAAAGTGCTCACCACACATCTAGATAAGTTCCTCAGGGGGTCTAGTTTCCAAAATGGGGTCATTTGTGGGGGGTTTCCACTGTTTAGGTACATTAGGGGCTCTCCAAAGGCAACATGACACCCGCAGACCATTCCATCAAAGTCTGCATTCCAAAACGTCACTACTTCCCTTCCGAGCCCCGACGTGTCCCCATACAGTAGTTTTCTCCCACATATGGGGTGTCAGCGTACTCAGGACAAATTGGACAACTTTTGGGGTCCAATTTCTCCTGTTACCCTTGGGAAAATAAAAAAAAATGGGGACTAAAAGATGTTTGTGGAAAAAATACGATTTTTTTATTTTCACGCCCGGACGTTATAAATTTCAGTGAAGCACTGGGGGGTTCAAAGTGCTCACCACACATCTAGATAAGTTCCTTGGGGGGGTCTAGTTTCCAAAATGGTGTCATTTGTCGGGGGTTTCTACTGTTTTGGTACATCAGGGGCTTTCCTAACGTGACATGGTGTCCGATCTCAATTCCAGCCAAAAACGTCAAATGGCGCTGCTTCCCTTCCGAGCTCTGCCTTGCGCCCAAATAGTGGTTTACCCCCACATGTGGGTTATCAGCGCACTCAGGATAAATTGCACAATATCTTTTAGGGTCCTGTTACTTTTGGAAAAATAAGAATTGAGGGTGAAAAGATCATTTTTGTGGAAAAAATATGATTTTTTAATTGCATCGCTGTACGTTATAAACTTCTGTGAAGCCCTTGGGGGTTCAAAGTTCTCACCACACATCTAGATAAGTTCCTTGGGGGGTCTAGATTCCAAAATGGTGTCATTTGTGGGGGGTTTCCACTGTTTTGGTACATCAGGGGTTTTCCAATCGCGACATGGTGTCCGATCTCAATTCTAGCCAAAAACGTCAAATGGCGCTGCTTCCCTTCCGAGCTCTGCTATGCGCCCAAATAGTCATTTACACCCACATATGGGGTATCAGCGTACTCAGGACAAATTGCACAATAACTTTTAGGGTCCTGTTACCCTTGGAAAAATAAAAATTGGGGGTGAAAAGATCATTTTTGTGGAAAAAATATGATTTTTTAATTGTACCGCTGTACGTTATAAACTTCTGTGAAGCCCTTGTGGGTTCAAAGTTCTCACCACATATCTAGATAAGTTCCTTGGGGGGTCTAGTTTCCAAAATGGGGTCACTTGGGGGGGGTTTCCACTGTTTAGGTACATCAGGGGCTCTCCAAACGCGACATGGCGTCCGATCTGAATTCCAGCCAATTTTGCATTGAAAAAGTCAAACGGAGCTCCTTCCCTACTGAGGTCTGCCATGCGCCGAAGCAGTGGTCCCCCCCACATTTCAGGTATCAGCGTACTCAGGACAAATTGCACAATAACTTTTGCAGTCCAATTTCTCCTGTTACCCTTGGTAAAATAAAGAAAATTGAACCTGAAGTATTTTTTTTGTGAAAAAAAGTTAAATGTTCATTTTTTTTTTTAATATTCAAAAAATTCCTGTGACGCACCTAAAGGGTTAAGAAACTTCTTGAATGTGGTCTTAAGCACCTTAAGGGGTGCAGTTTTTAGAATGGTGTCACTTTTGGGTATTTTCTATCATATAGACCCCTCAAAGTGGCTTCAAATGTGATGTGGTCCCTAAAAATAAAATGGTGTTGCAAAAATGAGAAATCGCTGGTCAATTTTTAACCCTTATAACTTCCTAACAAAAAAAAATTTTGGTTCCAAAATTGTGCTGATGTAAAGTAAACATGTGGGAAATGTTATGTATTAAGTTTTTTGTATGCCGTATCGCTGTGATTTAAGGGCATAAAAATTCAAAGTTGGAAAATTGCGAAATTTTCAAAATTTTCGCCAAATTTCTGTTTTTTTCACAAATAAACGCAAGTTATTTGAATGCAATTTTACCACTAACATGAAGTACAATATGTCACGAGAAAACATTGTCAGAATCACCGGGATCCATGGAAGCGTTCCAGAGTTATGACCTCAGAAAGGTACAGTGGTCAGAATTGTAAAAATTGGCCTGGGAGTTAACGTGCAAACCACCCTTGGTAGTGAAGGGGTTAAACGCTCAGGAAACTGATCCCCTTCCCAGAAAACGTGCGTCTTTTTTCCGCACGATTTTTGCGCGTTTTGTGCAAAAAAAGCAGCGCGTTTTTGACGCGTTTTTTGACATGCGTTTTCTGGGAACATTGGGGAAGGCTAAAACGCTCAGCAATGCGGAAATTAATGAGCATGCTGCGTTTTTAGCCGCTAAGCGATTCCTGAGCGGTTAAAAACGCATGCATTGGCACAAAAAGCCAAAAAAGCATGCAAATTAATTTGAAGCATCTTTTAAGCATTTCTGCAGCATCTGAGCCGGCACAAACGCTGCGGAAACGCTTAAAAAAAGTAACTTGGGGGGCGTGTCCGGATGTTGAGCTGAGCAGAAGTGTGGTGAAGGAGCTCCTGCCATCTCCCAGCTATAAATAGCATAATATCACCCTGCATCATCGGGTTCCACAGTCAGCATGGGGCCTAGGAAACCTAGAATCACACAGCAGCCAGCGGTGGACCAGCCGGCACAGCGGACGGCTCTGGACGCTTTTCTGGGCCTTGAACAAGTCCAGGGAGATACGCAGGCGCCATCTTTGCAGAGACAGGGCAGTGAGGAGGAAACTTCCTGGCATGACGCTCTGCATCAGGACGGCACTCAGGAGACTGATGGCTGCAGGGAGGAGGAGGAGATCTCCCCCTCTACATCGGGGGATGAACCGTACGCAGAAGGAGCAGGACTTCATGGAGATCAGATCAGCACCGCTGCTGACAGCAGCCACGAGGTGAGGGGGAGGGGGGGTGTTGGGCCCCCTCTCCTTTACCCTTCATATCAGCCCACACAAACAAACAGCTCCTCATTACATCAGGAGGTTCTTGGACAGAATAATACACAGAACACTGCCTATATCCAACCCCATCAGGGATACTACTCCTCTCATCATCCACATTATTCAGTTAACTATCCTCTTAACTCACAGCCTGATGGCAGCTTCAGGGGGCCTGCCCATCCCTCCCAAGACTGGCAGTCTATTCTGGCAACCCTACCATCTAAAGAGGACTTTAAGATCCTCATTAGTGAGGTCAAAGACATATGCAGGGCAGAAATAGCCAACGTAAGACGAGATCTACAACACTTAAATGGGAGAATTGAGGCCCTGGAAGAGGAACATGACTCCACAAGAAAACACATGACAGAAATTCACCAGCTAGTGTCCTCACAACAACAAGTGATGGAGGAAATGCAGTCCCACTTGGAGGACTTGGACAATAGGGGACGCAGATGCAACATACGTGTGAGAGGAGTGCCTGAGGTGGAGGGCTCTGAGTCTCCTGATCTAATCCTGCAGGACATCTTTAATAATATTCTGGGTGCACCTTCAACCAATATAACTAAGTTGGACAGAGCACACAGGGCGCTACAGCCTAAGAACATGTCTACTCAACCCCGAGATATTATATGCTGTGTTCACGACTTTACTACTAAAGAATTGATCATGTCCAAAGCCAGACCCCCTCATTTCGGGGAACAGAGGTTCAGCTCTTCCCCGATCTCTCCCGCATAACCCTGCAGAAGCGGAGACACCTCAGGCCCCTCCTGCTAATTCTCCAGGAACACCAAATTAAGTATAGATGGGGGTTCCCATTTGCCCTGACGGCCAGGAAAGATGGAAAGTCCACGACTCTGCGTACCCCTGCTGATGTGACGGCCTTCTGTACAACCCTGGAGATCCCGGTGGTCAACATTCCACCATGGGTCCTACATGTACCTGGTGCTCCCCCTCCGCCGGTGTGGACCAAGGTGGGGGGAGGAAGGCGCGGGGCGCGTGGGGGAGGCGGGGGGAGAGGCGGCCGTGCCCCGTCTTCCCCCCGTATCCGTTGACTTGACTTTTAGTTTAGGCTTGTTTAGAACAGGCCGCATATTCTCTTTTTTCTAAGCCTCCCTTACTGATTGGCCCCTCTGCTTTCTGGCCTGTGACGCTGGAAATGGGACATCCAAACCCCACCGGGGGATGGACACAATGCTGCCTCTGTGTGTCTGGAGCCGCATCATTTACTGAATCAATTGAAGCAGGTCACCCGGGAAGGCAGGTGGCGGGGGCTTCGCCAGGGCCACTTCGGTTGCTTCCCAGTTACCCCTTTCTTTACATTGGAGGGGCGGCTGGTTGGAGATAGACCGGCTCTCTCGGATCCGGAGACTTCCACCTATTCTAGGGCTTCTCTGGGATTGATATTGAGATTGACTTTTTCTACCACTCTGTCCCTCAGAGCCAAGAGTGGGTTTCCTCAGGGGATCCCTCCCCGGGTTAAACCCCGGGTAATGTTCTCAATGGTTTCTCTATGTTTTTTCACTTTTTGGATATGTAATTTACTAACTGAGTGTCTGTCTTCCCTTTTCCTTGTTGTTCTTACCCTACCCAACCATCCAAATTTTGTTTCCACCCTCGGTTCGATCTTTGACAGCCTTCATCTGGTGGACCAGCCGTGCTGAGACAATCTCTATGTTAACCTACACCTTCACAGGTAATGGTCCTGACACCTGCACTACACTCCACTTAATGCAACTAAGATGACACGTATTGTATCTATTAACGTGCGGGGTCTTAATTCTCCCCGCAAAAGGAAATTGCTGTTACAGGAGCTGCGCTCCACTAGGGCAGACGAGGCTTTCATCCAAGAGACCCACTTTGACTCTACAGGCTCATTTAAGTTTGCGGCCCACTTATATCCCCAACAATATCTAGCAAGCACGAATACTAAGAAAGGGGGGGTTGCAATCTTGATTGCAAAAAATTGCCCTATACAAGTCACTGGAAATCACTCTGACCCTAAGGGACATTACGTGATCCTGGAGGCACAGGTGGGGGGCTCACCTCATATTCTCGCTAACATTTATCCTCCGAATGAGGGACAGATTCGCTTTCTGAGGGGGGTATTTTCACTCATAGGTGGGCTTCCCCATGCGGCGACGATAGTAGGTGGAGATTTCAATCTTCCATTCTCTGAAACATTTGACAGGCTCTCTCTCGGGAGGTTCCCGCCCTCTGACTCTGTAAAGAAGCTGTCTTTGGGCTTCCGGAGGATTATAAGATCTGAGATTCTCTTTGACGCATGGAGGGTGGCGCACCCTGGGGAGAGAGCCTTTACCTTCTTTTCACACCCACACCAGACCCATACCAGGATCGATTACTTCTTTGTAAACTCTGCTATTCTTAAGAGGCTGGGGGGGGTGGAACTGGGCTCCATTACCTGGTCAGATCATGCCCCTGTGATCATGGATCTTGAGGGAGCCCATTCTCGACCTAGATTTGGCTACTGGCGCTTAAATGAATCTTTACTCAAGGACCCCGAAGTCAGGGCCTCACTGCATAAGCAACTGGAGGAATTCTTCCAGCTCAATACGGGCTCAGTCTCCTCCCTGGGAATTCTGTGGGAGGCACATAAGGCGGTGATGAGGGGCCATTGTATTAGGGAGGGCGCCAGGGCCAAGAGATCCGCGGGGGTTCAGAGGGCACATTTGACTTCTCAACTAAAGCTTCATGAAAGGACACTTGCTGAATCTCCCTCTCTGGCCCCTTTGAAAGAGGTGGTCAGACTAAGGGAAAAATTAAAAGATCTGGCGGTGGTGGGGGCGGAGAAGCTGCTAACTTTTTCTAGACAGAAATTTTATGAAAGGGGCAATAAGGCTCACACCCTCCTGGCACGCCAGCTGAAAGAACGCTCCGCGGCTTCATGTCCTCAGGCCTTGCGGGACGCTGCAGGGGTGACGCACTATCACCCTGATGCCATAGCTGATATTTTTTATAATTTCTACAAAAAATTGTACAATCTTGGTCCCCCATCGGCTGATGGATCCCAGGGTTCAGGGGCTATTGAAGACTATCTTGCTACCGTAGACCTCCCCTCCCTACCTAGTGAAGCGATTGAATCTCTAAATAGTGCAGTTTCCTCTGAAGAGGTAGAGGAGGTTTTGGAGTCCCTGCCCATGGGAAAATCACCTGGCCCTGACGGTCTGACATACTTTTACTATAAGACATTCGCCAAAACACTCCTTCCTCATTTAGCCTCATTATTTAACTCCTTCTTGCAAGGCGACCCAATCCCGTCCACAATGCTACATTCCCACCTCATCCTCCTTCCAAAGCCGCCTAGGGACCCCTTGGACTGTGCAAACTATAGGCCAATAGCCCTTTTGAATACGGATTTGAAGGTGTTCACCAAGCTACTGGCCTCCAGACTTAATAAATGGATACTCTCGATTATTCATAAAGACCAAGTAGGCGTTATTCCATGCCGTCAAGGGGGTGATAACACCAGGAGGGTTGTGGACTTGGTGGACATCTCGAACCGAAAGAAATCGCAAACACTAGTACTGAGTCTTGACGCCGAGAAGGCTTTCGACCGCCTCTCCTGGCCATTCCTTTTTAGTACGATGCGGGTCTTTGGCATCTCGGGCGGATTTCTGTCCGCGCTGAGATCCCTATACAACCACCCTACAGCAGCCATAAAACTCCCTCTCTGTACATCCAAACCATTCACTTTATCGAATGGCACTAGGCAGGGGTGCCCTTTGTCACCTCTCCTGTTTGCCCTCTGCATAGAGCCCCTGGCAGCGTCCATACGACGGGACCCCAATATTTCTGGGGTGATGGTTGGGAGTAAATCTTTTAAGATCGCACTATTTGCTGATGATGTCCTATTGACGCTCACTAATCCCCACGTGTCTCTTCCGAACCTCATGAGGGCTTTGAGGAGATATGGGGACTTATCTGGATATAAAATCAATTCCAGCAAAACGGAGGCTATGCCGCTTAACATCCCCCCTGAGGTATGGGACCACCTACGCCTGAATTTTAAATTCAGGTGGAAACAGGATGCTGTGAAATATTTGGGGGTGAATATTATGTCCTCATATGAGACCCTCTACAAACTAAACTTCCCGTCCCTCTTCAAAGAATCAAAAGCCCGCCTGACTAAATGGCAATCACTCCCTCTTTCGTGGATGGGTCGGATAGCGGCGGTAAAAATGAGCCTTTTACCCAGATTGATTTACGCCTTTGAGACCCTCCCAGTTGGAGTTCCGGTCTCGGAACTGAAGTCCCTTCAGGCGGTTATTCTTAGGTTCATATGGCAACAAAAGCGCCATAGAGTGGCTAAGGAGGTTCTCACAGCTCATAGGACCAGGGGAGGGCTTTCTGTGCCAAATATTCTTAACTACTACTGGGCTACTCACCTGAGGAGAATCCCCTGCTGGACATCCCTATGGGCCTACAGCAAGTGGAATGAAATAGAGAAATTATGGCTTGCCCCAATACACCCTAACTCTCTCTTATGGTCGCCAGCACAGTGTGAGTCCTTTCCACCCCTTTTGGGCCAGATGCAGTTCACCCGTAACATTTGGAATACCTGCACACGGAGATTTGCCCTCATGTCACCTTGCTCCCCCCTGGTGTCCTTCATCTATCACCCACAGCTCCCAAGCAGCTTAGAGTCTCCTATGGTTCACCCTTGGCTTAAAGCGGGCCTATTTAGATTTGCGGATATTATAGACGGGGAGACCATGGAGATTCACTCCTTTGATTATCTTAAGCAACATTTCTCGATTTCCAATAGGGAATTCTTTCAATACCTACAAATCAGAAATTTTGCTAACTCCCTATATGGTAAAGCGGGAGCTTCGATCCCCACGGATTTCGAGAAAATTTGCAGGAGGGGCGTGAACACCAGGGGTCTGATCTCAGAAATTTATAACCTTTTATCGAATCCACGGGGTGGGTCTGGTGAATCTTTTCTATACATGCGTAAGTGGGAGGCCGCCTTGGAGCGGCGTATCTCTTCCCGAGAGTGGTCTGTCATTTGGAGGAATGCCGCAAAATCGTCAGTGTGTACTCTCTATAGAGAAAATATCTATAAGATACTAATGCACTGGTATCACACTCCAGAGTTTCTGCATGGACTCAATCCCTCTGTCCCTCCCTCCTGTTGGAGATGTGGAAAAAGCACTGGGTCCCTCATGCATATATTTTGGTCATGCCCAAAAATTGTACCTTTTTGGGGTCAAGCTAAGTCCCTCATTGACAAGGTATTGCATACAGATATAGAACTAAACCCGCTGGTGCTTCTCCTGGGTCACGGGGCGCCGGGTATGGGCAAACTCTCCAATAGATTATTGCAACATATCCTTACGGCGGCCAGATGCCTGATTGCGCGCTTTTGGAGGCAGCCGAGTCCCCCTTTGCTTCAGACTCTCATTAGACGGATCATGGATGTCAGAAGGATGGAACACCTTACAGCCTTACTAAATGATTCGGTGGTGCGCTTTCAGGCAATTTGGTCCCCGTGGGATTATTATGCGGCGGGATCCGACCTGTAGTGCGGCTGAGTTCAGATCTGATTAGTCGATTTAACTGAGGTTTTTCCCCTTTTTTTTTTTTTTTTTTTCTCTTCCCCTCCCCTCCTTCTACTCCTTACTGTCTTGTCTTGTCTGTCATGTATATCTTTGTAAAATTAAGGTCATTTATAGCCTTATATCGTTTATATTGTTTATTATTCATGAACACTATACAGAAACTAAATACTTGTACGACTTTGTTTTGTTATGCCATGTTTAATAAAATAAAATAAATTTTATGGTTAAAAAAAAAAAAAAACGCAACTTGGGCACACCGCCTCAAAAAGTTTATTAAGCCTTCAGGTGCTGCTTAATAATAATAATAATAATAATAATCTTTATATAGCGCCAACATATTCCGCAGCGCTTTTACAGTTTAACAGTTTCAAACACAATAGTCATAAGTAGCAACGTTAAAAGTACAATAATTAAAGCAAAATAAGACGACCCTGCTCGTGAGAGCTTACAATCTACAATGAGGTGGGGGAGATACAAAGTACAGGTGTGTATTTACAATGCTGGTCCAGCCATCTTGAGGGAGTGGGGGATAGATAGAGATAGTGAATGGGCTACACACACACACTTACATCTAAAATGACTTTGATTATGGAGCGTGATAGGCCGCTTTGTAGAAATGTGTTTTGAGGGAGTGCCTAAAACTGTGCAAGTTGTGGATGGTCCTTATTTCTTGGGATAGAACATTTCAGAGGATTGGCGCAGCGCAGGAGATGTCTTGGAGTCAGGAGTGGGAGGTACAGATTAGTGCAGAGGTTAGTCGAAAGTCGTTGGCAGAGCGCAGCAATCGGCTAGGCCAATAGACAGAAATGAGGGAGGAGATGTAGGGGGGTGCTGCACTGTGGAGAGCTTTGTGGGTGAGAACAAGTACTTTGAATTGGATCCTGTAATGAATGGGCAGCCAGTGTAACGACTGGCGAAGAGAGGACACGTCTGACTACTGATTAGCCAGATGGACGACGAGGGGATAGTCGAGTAATGGGGAGGCCAATTAATAGAGCATTGCAGTAGTCCAGGCAGAAGTGGATCAAGGCGACAGTGAGGGTATTTGTGGTTTCCATGGTGAGAAAAGGGCGGATTCTAGAGGTGTTCTTTATGTGTAAGTGGCAAGAGATTCTATATGGGAGGTGAAGGAGAGATTGGTGTCAAACATAACACCCAGACAGTGTGCCTGCTGCCAGGGTGTTATTACGGTGCCACCCACAGAGAGGGAAATGTCAGATTTAGGGAGGTTCGTAGACGGCGGGAGCAGAAGTAATTCAGTTTTGGAGAGGTTGAGTTTCAGATAGAGAGCGGACATGATGTTGGAGACTGCGTACAGACAGTCACTGGTGTTCTGTAGTACAGCGGGGGTAAGGTCTGCGGATGACATATATAGTCGTGTATCATCAGCATAAAGATGGTAGTGAAAGCCAAATCTGCTGATTGTCTGTCCAATTGGGGCCGTGTAGAGAGAGAAGAGAAGGGGGCCATGGACTGAGCCCTGAGGTACCCCAACAGTGAGATGAAGAGGAGATGAAGTGGAGCCAGCGAACAAAACACTGAAGGAGCGGTCAGAAAGATAGGAAGAGCACCAGGAGAGGGCAGTGTCCTTAATGCCTAGTGACTGGAGCCTAGAGAGTAGGAGACGGTGGTCTACAGTGTCGAAAGCTGCAGAAAGATCGAGTGGTATAAGACGGTAGGATCTATTTTCTCCTAGTCTCCCATACCTCTAGGTATTGTCAGCAGAGGCGTAGCTAGGGTTTTGGTTCGGGAGGGGGGCAAAACTTCTGAGTGGGCCCCTAACTAGGTAACTTTGATTACAACTTGTTGACGCACCCTAATAGTGGATGTAGGAGATGACTGCGCTGTTACTGAAAATAATCCCTATATAAAGACCAATATTGATATTACCGCCATATGGTCAGTGGTAAATACCAGTCCTACAAAACATTTGTGATTACTGCACAGTTATAGTTGGTGTCTTACCGCTGACGATCTTTCTGATAGAATCGTTCACTTTTCATGTCTTTTCCATCTGGCCCAGACCGACATGACAGCTCCTCCAGCCACGACAGCTACAGAGAATACAACAACGACATGTTTCACTTCTCATATTCCAGCCCCATCTCCATCTATCTCCAAACTGCACAAACCCCTCATCCTGCTGATACCCCAATGCTGAGCCGCTGGTGCCGTATGTGTCCCTATTACTGCACCAGATACCCCAATGCTGTTCCGCTGCTGCTGTATGTGCCCCTATTACTGCACCTGATACCCCAGTGCTGAGCCGCTGCTGCCGTATGTGTCCCTATTACTGTACCTGATACCCCAATGCTGAGCCGCTGCTGCCGCATGTGTCCCTATTAATGCACTTGATACCCCCTATACACACACTGCTCTGCTCCGCACCCCCTATACACACACGGCTCCACTCTGTACACCTTGTACACACGAAGCTCTGCTACGTACACACGCAGCTCCGCTCTGTACACCTTGTACACACCTGACTCCGCTCCGTGCACTTGTACACATGCGGATCTGCTCCGTACACCCTGTACACACGTGGCTCTGTTTCGTACACCTTGTACACTCGGCTCTGCTCCGTACACCTTGTACACACGCAGCTCTGTTCTGTACACCTTGTACACACCTGGCTCCGCTCTGTACACCTTGTACACACACGGCTCTGCTCCGCACACCTCGTACACACGCGGCTCTGCTCCACACACCTCGTACACATACGGCTCTGCTCCGTACACCTTGCACACACCGCTCCACTCTGTACACCCCGCACACACACGGCTCTGCACCGTACACGCCGCACACACACGACTGCTCCGTACACCACGCACACACACGGCTCTGCTCCGTACACCCCGTACACACACGGCTCTGCTCCGTACACCCCGTACACACACGGCTCTGCTCCGTACACCCCGTACACACACGGCTCTGCTTCGTACACCCCGTACACAAACGGCTCTGCTCACCCCATACACACGCGGCTCTGCTCCTCTGTACACCTCATACATGCATATCTCTGCTCCGTACACCTTCTACACACACGGTTCCACTCTGTATACCTCATACACACAGCTCTGCTACATCCACCCTGTAAAACCCCTCCTGACCCCACTCAGAAACTTACTTCACCTCATCCAGCACCATGACAACCAGCACAGCACAGTCCTGCAGCCACTGAAGCCCCTGATCATGTGACCCCCTGACTCCTCCCCTCCTGTGACCTCACCACACAGAATAGCCCAAGACGACATTGCTGGCTGTGAGGTGGGGGGCCCACTGCTGGCATCGGGGCCCCCCACCGCCCTCTCAGGGGCCCATAGCGGCTGGGCAACAGAGTAGGACGCTCAATTGTCCCTGCTCTACTGCAGAATGTAACTGTATGTCTGACAAGATATAGAATAAACGGGCACCATCCACAATGTCAATTTAGGTGGGATCACCTAGTGCATATAAATGGATTGACATTGTAATGACAATCATGACCTTGGATCAAAAATACCATATTATCAATAGGACCTTGAGAAAGACACATCACTGTGTCGATACGCGTGGGTTTGGGGGCCCCATGTAACCTACCCGGTAGCTTGTTCATCCTCAGAAACCAGGTGATATCATGCTAGGGAAAGGGACTTGTTAATGTGTGTTTATTTGTGTTGGCAACATGATAAGTATTCAATTTTCTATTTATGGCATATGTAGAATCTCTATGTAACCATAGTAGTTATTGATAATATGGTATTTTTGATCCAAGGTCATGATTGTCATTACAATTGATTTGATAGACCCTAGGTTATGGTAACTAGCAGATACCTGGCATTATACTGAATGGTTGGCCTTGGGACCCATAGTATTTAACTATTTATCAAAATGACCCATTGTCTTTGTTTTGTTATCAGTGTCTGGTTGTTCAGACTTTTTAATTGTTTTTAAACAAAGTGTCTGTTTGTTGTGTCCATTAATAAAATTGATACTTTTTGATTATCATATGAATGTAACTGTATGGGCGCGCTGTGCACGCCGATACAGTTACAGTAGCGTATGTTATGATGAGTCACCGAAGGAGGAAAAAACAAAATACCAGCTAAGTCCAGAAAAACCAGAGAGGTTGGCAGCTATCGGATTGCAGACCCCTGAACCTATCCAAAACAACTAGCAGTAGCCTTGGGGGGTTCCTACGGTGCCCTAGACCCCTCGATCACAAAAATGGAATTCAGCTCACCCCCGGCCGGGGATGGCAAAACTCCCAAAAAAACAAGGCAAAACAAAAACAAAACTGAAGAGTACAAAGCAGAGCAGAAAAACTTAGCTTTGAGACGCAGGAATCAGACTGGTCTCCAAGAATCCAGCAGGAAAATCACCAGCCAGGAAGAAGGGCATCGGCAGCCTTATATCCAGTCCTCAATTCCAGCCACCCAGTTATCATCTAGCTGCCCAGGTGTTTGGTAATCAGTCTCACTACCTTCCTTCACCAGAGGAGGGAGTTCATCAGACTTCAATGGTGAAGGGAAAAATGAACTCACAACAAGCGTAGCTCGGTGGGCCCCCTCAGAGCGCGGGGCCCGGGGCCACCGCCCCTTCTGCTCCCCCCAGTAGCTACGCTACTGATTGTCAGTATTTTATTCTTGAATTAAAAAGGGAATCCAGCTCCAAAGAATAAAATGAATTTCTTTTTATTTAATTCCAAAGAGAAAAGTATGACAGAATCATACATCACGCAGATACTGGGTATATCGGTGAGAAAAAGTGCCTGGCTGAAACTGAACGCGTTTCGAACACACACTTGTTCTTAGACTCAGTTGATTTTATTCTGCCGATTCAGTTATATTACATTACACTATACTAATGCATTATTATATTATTTTATAATATTATCTATCACTGTGATGGTATATTTCATATTGCGTTTATTTCCACTTATTCTATGAATATTTGTCATTTCCTCACCTGCTATTGATTATAGCTTATATTATTAATTTTTTTATGTATTGATCTATTGGGATTTGTAATTACTATTGTTTATTATAATTGTATCTTATCATTTTGTTTCCATCCCAGTCTGAAGAAGGTCTGGGTTACAGATTGAAACGTTACGAGATATAGGAACCCTTTCTTGAATAAAATTTCTCGTTTTGCATATATTTTATGAGTGCCAGGATATTCATTACATTGAGCAGAAAGTGGTCACCGTTACATTTTGCTGTCAGAAGGTCATTGGTCACTTTGATGAGTGCAGTTTCTGTTGAATGTAGGGGGCAGAAGCCGGACTGTGAAGGGTCTAGGAGTGAATGAGTGGAGAGGTAATGGGTAAGGTGGAAGTAGACAGGGCTCTCCAAGACTTTAGAGATGAAGGGGAGATTGGAGATTGGTCTGTAGTTGTTTGTGCAGGATGGGTCGAGAGCGGGTTTCTTTAATAATGGAGTAATGATAGAGTATTTGAAGGAGGATGGAAAAATGCCCGAGGGGAGGGAGAGATTAAAGATTGTAGTAAGGTGATTATTGACGACTGAAGAGAGCCTGGAGGAGATGTGAGGGAATGGGGTCAGTAGTGCATGTAGTCGGATGAGAAGAAGAGAGGAACCTGGAGACTTATTCTTCTGTGATGGGATCAAATGTGGAGTGTGAGCCAGGAGAAATGCAGGGAGGGATGGGTGTCACAGCACCTGGCGGCTGGGAAAGGATTTCCTGATGGATATTATCTATTTTGTCTATAAAGTGGGAGGCCAGGTCGTCAGCACAAATGTCTGTGATAGGGGCTTGTGCTTTCAGCCTGAGGAGGGAGTGAAAGGTGTCAAAAAATTTATTGGGGTTGTTGGATAGTGAGGAGATCAGGGTGGTGTAGTAGGTCTGTTTGGTGAGGTGAAGGGCAGAGTTATAGGTTCTTAACATAAATATGAAGTGGATGAAGTCTTCTGGTGTGTGAGTTTTCCTCCATAAACGTTCAGCACTCCTAGAGCATCGTTGGAGAAATAGTTTGTGATGTGAGCCAGGGCTGTTTTATTTTACTCTGTGCTTTGGAGGTTCTGAGGGTGAGGGGTGCTATTTAGTCAAGGGTGCTTTTGAGTGTGTCATTGTAGTGGTGTACAGCCAGATCAGGACAGGAAAAAGAGGAGATTGGGGACAGTGATGAGTGTAGGGAATCTGAAAGTGTATGAGGTTAATGGTTTGCAGATTTCTGAATGTGTGGTAGGTAGGAGTGTGCTGGGGTGGGCGAGGATTTGTGAGCGTGAAGGAGAGAATGTTGTGGTCAGAGTGGGCAAGCGGTGAGTTATCTAGGTAGGAGATTGAACAGAGCCGGACGAAGACCAGGCCAAGGGTGTTACCGTCTTTGTGTGTCTCGGAGGTTGAGAGCTGTGAGAGGCCTAGAGAAGTGGTTAGTGATAGAAGCTGGGTTGCAGATGTGGAAATAGGGCTGTTAATGGGGATGTTGAAGTCTCCCAGGATAAGGGTTGGTCGTTCTGAGGACATGAAGTATGGCAGCCAGGCCGAGAAATGGTCAAGGAAGTGGGTGGGTGAGCCTGGGGGCCGATATATGACTGCTACTCTGAGGGAGAGGGGACAAAAGAGCTTGATGGTGTGGACCTCAAAAGAAGGGAATGATAGTGATGAAACTGGGGGATGACATGGAAAGTGCATTGTGGGGACAGGAGTATGCCGACTCCACCACCAAGTCTGTTTGTGGGCCTGGGGGAAGGGGGAGAATTGTACGCCACCATGGGAAATGGCAGCAGGGGAGACAGTGTCAGAATCCTGAATCCAGGTTTCAGTGAGGGCCAACAGATTCAGAGAGTTGTTCAGAAAGTAATTGTGCAGGAAAGGAAGTTTGTTACATACATACAGTGAATTCCAGAGAGCACAATTAAAAGAAGGAGATGAGGGAGTGCAACTAATATTAATAAGGTTAGTAAGGTTTCGATGTGAGGTAGGGTAGGGGATGAGGTTGGGGGATGGTGGACTGGGTTTGGGGGAGCTGCCCCCTGAGATCAGTAGAAGTAGGAAGATAAAGAGTAAGTAGTTATTGGAATTGTGAGAATTTTTTTGTGTGATGTGTTTGGGCAAGATGAGCTGAGGTTTTTCAGGAAGGTGAGAAGTGCATGGGAGCTGTACGTGGGAGAGGGAAGTATAGAGGGGCTGATGTGTATGAGTCGTGGCGGAGGGGGGATGGGGCGGTGAATGTGGGTGGCAAGGGAACACAGGAGGATAGAAATAAAGCACATGGATAAAATAGAGAGCAAAGTTTGGGTTACAGCAATTAATGGAACGTGGAAGGAAAGAACTGAATATTTCACTTTTCTCACAAAAAATGTACTTTAGACCCAGTTTTTTTTATTTTCACAAGGGTAACAGGAGACGAGAGACAATTGACCCCAAAATTTGTGCTGCAATTTCTCCTGAGCATGCTGATACCCCATTTGTGGGGGGAAATTACTGTTTAGGTGCACAGCTTGGAAGGGAAGGTGCACTATTTTAATTTTTTTAATACAAAATTTGCTTAAATAATTAGAAGACACAATATGGCATTTGGGGAGCCTCTGTGGTAAGCACCTTTAACCCACAGGCTCTTCATAGAATTGTACAACTTTTAATCTGTGAAAATGAAAAAAATGAAATTTTTCCTACAAAAATGTTGTTTTAGCCCCAAATGTTTTTTTTTTTTCCACAAGGATAGCAGGAGAAAATGGAAACCCAAATTTGTTATGCTGTGTCTCCTGAGTAAACAGATAATCCCATATGTGGGGGAAACTACTTTTGAGGCACATTGCAAAGCTCAGAAGGGAAGAAGTGCCATATTTGAGTTTGGATATTTCTGGACTGGTTTGAGGGTGTCATGTCACATTGGCAGAGCCCATGAGGTGTCATAACAGCAGAACCCCCCATAACTGACCCAAATTTACAAACTACACCTTTCAATTCATCTAGGGGTGCAGTGATCATATTGACGCAACAGGTGTGTCACAGAACATTATACCATTGGGCAGTGAAGAAAAACCACTCAAATTTTAGTTTTAGCCCCAGATTTTACATTTTCACACTGGGAAATGGGTTAAAATGGACCAGAATTTGTCCCACAGTTTCTGCTGTGTGAAGATAAACGCCATACGTTGCTGTACATACGGCGAGACTCAGGAGGGATGGAGAGCTATTTGCCTCCTGCAACACATATTTTCTTAGAATAGGTTTGCGGTCTCCATATGCAGAGCCCCTAAGTTCCAGAAGAGCAGAATCCCCCCTCAAGTGACCTCATTTTGGAAATTATACCCCTTTTGGAAATTTTCTGTACAGGTGTAGTGACTATTTTGACTCCATGAATGTTCTCCACAAACAAACTGCAATTGTAGTGCCCAGTACATTATACCCAGCTTTTTCTTCTGGATGATATGCATCTGTAAATTAGGAGAGTTCTCACCGCAGAAATGCCAAACGTGCTTGCTAAATGTGGTTTAGGCACACTGGGGCTCGGAAGGGAGGGAGTGCAGAATTAGCTGAATTGCTCTTGGAGACGAGGAGCCATTTCATGTTTCCAGAGCCTTTGTATTACCAGTAACGTGGAAACCCCCTATATTTCCGTTAACAGATGACAGACCTAAGTGGGGATTGAGTTTAAGCTTTTATTGGGAACATTTTGCATAACGTTTGGGATCCCATTTACCCTGTGCTCTATGCTGAGCACTTATATCGGGGATTTCCTTCTTTATCTCCGACTGATGCTATTGAGATTAAACTCCCAAGGGATACATTCACTACAATGAGGTAACAGAGTAAAGGCCCCGTTACATTTAGCGATGCACCAGGGATCCCGACCACGATATGACCCGGTCAGGATCGCTGGTGCATTGCTAAATGGTCATTAGTGAGCTGCCAAACAGGCAGATCTCACTAGCGATGCAGCAGCGGTCGATACTCACCTTTCAGACGCAGCGATGATGACTGTCTTCCACCGGCGTCCATGGAGTCGCTCGTCGGTGCCAGCAGGAAGCCGACGATGAGAAATGGACCAGGCCGATCTCGCTTGATTAGCGATATCCAGCGGGGAGCCGGGTCGGAGGTAAGTGTCACATGTAGCGATATCTCTAGCGATATCGCTGCTGCGTCACAAAATCGGAGACGCTTTAGCGATATTACTAACGATATCGCTATGTGTAACAGGCTCTTTACTCTGGACTCTGTCTGGCCTCTGTTCAGGGTTGACTATGTACCGAACCCCTGCTAACCTGATGCACTGAGAAACCATTTTTCTGTATTGCCTTGCATGGGTTCAGCTCATTCTAACTGCTGGAGGTCCAGGTTTGCAAGTAAGCAAAGTAACAGTCCTATTAAGGGAGGACAGTATAATATGGGGTCAAATCTACTATCTGCATAGCCACATTAATATAGAAAAATATTGTGCAGTTTGTTTGCATTAGTCAAACTGCGTTTACATGGCCTCTTATGGATAAATGTGGTATTCATTCTCTTACGTTAACCCCTTTCCGACATTGGGCATAAGCTGACATGTGCCCGGAATAGTCACGGGTGGAATCGCGATCCACCCGCGGCTATTAACCCGTTAAATGCCGCTGTCAAACGCTGACAGCGGCATTTAACAAGCGCTTCTGGTAATCGCTCCGGAAATCCGCCCACGGGTGACCCACGTTACATGATCGCTGGTCACCGGTGTGCTGGAATGACAACCGGAGGTCTCCTGGAGATCTCTATGGTTGTCACTGCCGGCTTGCTGTGAGCACCACCCAGTGGTCGGTGCTCATAGCAAATGAGTAATTCTACTACATAGAGGCGAACTGATCATCGCCTCTATTTAGCGGAGCCAATCGGGTTATGGCAGCTTCTAGTCTCCCATGGAGACTATTGAAGCATGCCAAAAATGAAAAAAAATGTTTTTAAAAATATAAAAAATATAGAAAAGTTCAAATCGCCCCTTTTGCACACCATTCAAAGTAAAACAATAAGAAAAAATCAAACATACACATATTTGGTATCGCTGCGTTCAGAATCACCCGATCTATCAATAAAAAAAGGATTAACCTGATTGCTAAACGGCGCAGCGAGAAAAAAAGTCAAAACGACAGAATTACGTTTTTTTGGTCGCCGCAACATTGCATTAAAATGCAATAATGAGCGATCAAAAGATTGTATCAACACCAAAATGGTATCAAAACGTCAGCTCGGCGCGCAAAAAAATAAACCCTCACCTAACCTGAGATGACGAAAAATGGAGACGATACAGGCACCGGAAAATGGCTCATTTTTTTTTAAACAAAGTTTGGAATTTTTTTCACCACTTAGATAAAAAAGAACCTAGAGATATTTGATGTCTATGAACTTGTATTGAACTGGAGAATCATAATTGCAGGTCAGTTTTAGCATTTAGTGAACCTAGTAAAAAAGCCAAATAAAAAACGTGTGGGATTGCACTTTTTTTTTTTGCATTTTCACCATACCTGGAATTTTTTTCCCCATTTTCTAGTACACTGCATGGTAAAACCAATCAAAAGTACAACGCAAAAACTAAAATGCCTCCGGGGGTTAAGGGATTAAGTAAAATTTAAAAGGTTTGTCAAATAGATATAGTACATTTTTTTTTCTTTTAATTAGTGGATCAGAATAACTTAAAGGAGTCTGATTAAAAACAAACTAGCTGAATTCTTCTAAGACTAGGTTCACATTGCGTTAGGGGCAACTGTTTAACGATCCGTTAAACGGATGCACTAACGCTGATGTCATTTTTGGCATCTTTTGTGCCCTAGCGCTAACGGTATGCGCTAACGCATGGTAGCATTTCGCTACCATGCGTTAGTTATACAGGTCTATGCTCAGCGAACGCGTCCATTCGCTGTGTGCTAGACCCGATGCACCCGAAAGCGCTGCAGAACGCGGGAGGGTGCATCATAAAGTAACGCATCATCACTAACGCATGCCAATTTCGGCATGCGTTGGGATGTGTTACTATTATTGCGGCCAATGGGTGCGTTAACGCATCTGTTCCATAGCGATAGTGCCGCTATGTAACGGATGTGCTCAACGCATGGCCCCTAACGCAATGTGAACCACCCCTAAGCTGTATGTAGAAACAGGAAGTCTCTTTTCCTAGCATGAATTCTTTTAAGCTCTTCAACTACTGACCCAGCTGCTCCCTCTCCCCCTTTACCAGGGACATTTGCAGTGATGACTCATGCAGCAAAAAGAAACTTCTTGTTTCTATGAAGAGCTTAGAAGGATTCAAGTAGAATCAATGATGTCATAGAGCTAATGGAAAAGTGAAGAATTAACTGGGTACAATGGAAAAATGAACAATTGTAAGTACAAAGTGCAAATGGCAGCTCAGTCAATCACGGACGTTGGTGTTCTGTCTCATCCAGTGATTGGCTGAATGGTCATTTCCTGCATGTTGAAAAAGACATAGAAGTAGAGACCAGTGATCGGTTAAGTGTATTTTTTTATTGGGGGGGATGGGAGTTGGAGGATGACATGCCATCGTCATCCTTTAAAAATATAAGATCATTTGGACAGCCCATTTTAATAAAAAAACAAAACAAAAACATAGTTCATCCTTGGTGGAATAACCAGTAACCATTGCCCGTGACACGTCTATTGATGCTTCAATACATTCTTGTGTGTTGGTGTAGAACCCTTTGCTCCCCAGTCCTTCCCTATGTGACTGATAATCGCACCGCCTCAACTAATAACCTCTTGCCTAACCTTTAATTTAGCAGTTTACTTGAATATGTTATGTAAAAGCTGCATTTACCATGTTAGTGTGTGCACAATTCATGACGCATGTGGAGGAGCTGTCGCATTGCAATGATTGGCGAAAGGAGGGAAAATAAATCTATAGTCAAAGTAGATTGCCCTTGTAATATCATTTAAAGGCAGATTTGTAGGATTTTCTTCTGTTAATGAAGCCACAAACGGGAGACCATTTTTGTTTTTTTGCAATGAAAATTTCCATCTTTAAGCCCTTCATCATTCTTTAAACACTAAAAGATTGTAATATTTGAGCAGTTTTAGTCTATAATTTATTTCAATTGCTCACCCCCTACCTCCTGCTTGGTAACATTTAGCTCTACGGTAGCTGTGTCATAGTGGTTTCCATAGTTACACATCTTGACAATTTTTCTAGTTGTGGCAAAAATCTCCCTGAAAAAAGTGAGGCCAGTTTCACATGGCCGTAGTTTGGTCACATCCATGGACTTCGTTTTATGCTGCAGTGTCTCAGTCGTAATAATAAGGGGCCCATTCCGCAGCATTTTTGTCTGCATTTCTTGATCAAGCATGTGCCAGTGTAAGTTGCTTACATTTATTAAGAGGCATTTGCCTAAGTGTATTCTCAATTTTCGAAGTTGTCCCTAATCCATTGGAAAGGGGACAACTTCTCAATCACTGGGAATCTGACTGCTGGGTACTCCACCAATGCCAAGAGCTGGAGCTTTGAAAGCTCTGAGTGATTGGAGCTGTGGTCAATCATGAGCAATGCCGTTCCATTTGTTATTAATAAGACCAGCAGAGATGGTCAAGGGCTGCTCTCGGTTGGACTTCTGCTCCGTTTATTCTGAAGAGGACCGCCAAAAATAGCCAAGGGCTACGCTTGGTTGATTGTGTGCTCCATTAGTTCTTAATAGGATCGCCAGAGATAGCCATTGGCTGCACTCAGTTGGTCTCTTGCTCCATGAATTCTTAATTGGATTACCGTAGATAGCAAAGAGCTGCAGTCCAAACACTCAGCAGATAAAAAAAAGTCTCTGGACATTTAGCTCCTCAAACACCCTTGAGGTGGAGAAATGGTGACTAGGCATCCCACCCATCTCTTATACCTACTTACAAAAAACCCCCACAAACCCTTGTAATGGCTGGTTAACCCCCTCAGTATATAGCATCATTAAAAGAAATTTATGGGTTTCACGTCACAAAACATAGCAATCTTCGTGGCACATCCCCCTCCTCTGCCCAAAGCTAGCGATTTTGGCACCTTCAGACACCAAACATGGAATTCAGGAGAGCATCCACGTTACCATGTAACTTCCTGAATCTGTGCTCTACGTGGAAACTTAAATCCTGGAGGCCTAAGAACCACCTAGTCACCCGGGCATTCTTACCCTTCTTTTCCCTTATTCATCTCCAAGGGACATGACCTGACACTAGTTTAAACCTATGGCCCAATAGGTAATATTTCAGTGTATCCACGGCCCATTTCATGGCTAAGCACTCTTTCTCAACAATGGCACAGTTTTTCTCGCAGGAAGAGAGTTTCCAGCTCAAATACAGAATAGGATGTTCTTCTCTATTTATTTCCTGAGACATGACAGCTCCCAACCCGACATCTGAAGCATCTGTCTTGACCAAAAATTATTTGCTGAATTCTGATGTGTTCAGAATCAGATGTTTACACAGAGCCCGCTTCAGATCCTGGAAAGCCATCTCTGCCTCAGCAGTCCATTTAACCATCGCCGATTTGGTTACTTTAAGGCTATCCGTCAGTGATGTGGCAATTATGGCGAAACTTGGGATAAACTGCCGGTAATATCCCACAATTCCAAGAAACTCCCTCACTTGCTTCTTGGAAAGAAGTTCCGGTCACTTCTGAATCGCCTGGACCTTGTTTATTTGCGGTTTGATTTCGCCTCTCCCGTCGATATAGCCTGGCACATTTTTTTCAGATTTATGGTAAACCCAGCTTTTCTCAAGGAATCCAGAATCGCCTGTACCTTTTGGTAGATAATGACCCAGTCAGGGCCGAAGACCACAATGTCATCAAGGTAGGTTGCGACATACTTCGTATACAGAGCTAAGAACCGATCCATAGCCCCCTGCAGTCTGAAGGGCATTCTGGTGTATTGAAAACACCCAGCAGGTGTCAAGAAAGCCATCTTCTCCTTGGCATTCTGGGACATGGGGACCTGCCAGTAGCCCTTCGTCAGTTCCAGGGTTGTAATGTACCTCGCTGGTCCAAGTCTCTCAATGAGTTCATCCACGCAAGCGTCGGCTATGCATCAAAACTGGACACTTCATTCAGCCTGTGGTAGTCATTACAAAACCGTCACTCCCCGTCAGGCATTGACATGAGGATGATGGGACTTGACCATCCACATACAGCGTCAGTTACCTTGTCATTATATGTGGTAACAAAAAAAAAATATTTAAAAGAATATATAAAGGTGAAAAACACTGATACAGCATCTCTAGGTGGATCTCATACTTTGCAGCCACCTAATATTCTTGGATTCCAAGGGTTTAAAGACAAGACTTAGTCCTGATCCCAGAAGTTGAATTTTTATGCATAGTCTATTATCTCTTTTTGAAAGGGAATAAGAGATATACAGGTTAGAAGATACATAAAGCCTCTACTTTATGGTGCTTCAGTGATGGTGAGTGGGTAGCAGATGTCAGTGTAATAATGGGAAGTTACTTCTATTCTCCACTTCAGATTGTATGTTCTTGTCATAATGTTATCTACTGTAAAAGACAGGAGCAGTTAAGGTAAATAACACCTATTTGACAATTCACATAGAAATATGTAAAATATAGAGTTAGGAATAATTATAGACACAGACAGCATTTATTATAGCTGTGGTAGTGTGAGATCGCTTTAATACCGCTGGAAGAATTGAGCCTGAAATTCTTTAAGTGCTAATTATCGGATTGCTGTTTATTATGGGAAAATCCATTAAAAACTGCAATTTGTGAAACTCTTTAGACTGCCTAATGAATAGTTTTCTTGCCCTTTATCTTTAGTGAGCAGTGGTCGTAATTTATGTCAAGACAACTGAGTAGCGGTACCAACAGTGGCTATATTGAGAGATAATTAATTGAGCAGTGATCCTATGTTTCCATTCATTTTCTAGTGTAAGCATAGTTATTTTATTTGCTTATATAGCGCCATTAATTCTGCAATGCTTTACAGACATCATCACTCTCTGCATTGGAGCTCACAATCTAAATTTCCGATCAGTATAGCTTAACTTGCATTTGCACTTATACTTCTTGTTTGTCGCTCAATTGCCTTTTTTCTGCTGCTCTAAAAATGAAAGCTGGTTGGTAGCACAACTCCAGGCATGTGCTGACCACAGAAATTTATAGCGTTTCACTGGATTGCACAAAGCTTCCGATCATTGTTACAGGCAATCTGTCAGTAGGATCCACCCTCCTAAGCCGTCTATATGGTCATGTAGGTCATTGAAAGATGGATAAAATGATACCTTGATATCTGTGATTCATTATATTATTCAAGAGAAATACATATTTTTCTTATATGTAAATGAGCTGTTAGGATCTATGGGCAAGACATGGATCTCCCTGAGAATCTACCCCCAGAGCTTACTTTTAATGAAAGGGGGTGTTGCCAGTTTGAGACATGTAGATCAGGAGAACAGACTATCAGTCATTACATGTCTCATACTGGTAACGCCTGCTTTAATTTAAATTAAGCACTGGAGGCAGATTCAAAGGGAGATCTGTGTCCCGCCCATAGATCTTAACAGCTCATTTACATATTAAAATTGTGGATTTCTCTGGAATAAAACATCAGATCGCAGATATCAAGGTGTCATTTTATTCAACTTCCTTTGATTTACATGCCCGTACAGATGGCTTAAGAGGGTTGATCCTAATGAGAAATTCCCTTTAAATAAAAGTAAATGATCATGGATCAGCATCCTATACTGTTGATTAACACTTTTAGCCAATGCAATGTGATCAATAAAAAGAAAGGGAAGCAGCACTCCTTTCGATCACAAATCCACAAAAAGAGTGCAAAAAAAGAAAGTATTCTGGTCCAAGGACACAATTAGATCCAAGAGAAATGAAGTTTTGCAGGACCTCCAACGTCATTCCAGATACTTATTCACCAGGCGTACAACATTTCAGCCTCCGTGCATTCCTGATGAATAAGCATCTTAAATGAAATTGGAGTGCAGCGGCTCTTATCATCTTTTCTTTTGGATGTAAATGGACCCTTTTGCACATCTTCACACTCATGGAAATCTGAGCAGGTCATTGAGGCTTTACATTGCTGGTAAGCTCCCTTAGTCTCTTAATTGCTCCCCCTTTCAAAGGCAGTGATTTAGGTAATCGGAGTATTAGAGCGTTTTTGTGCATACGATTCCCTAATCTTTTAGAGTAAGTTCACCAAAGTGGAACTTTTGGTTTAAAAGCAATCTCTGTAGTTGTCTGAGAAAACAAAGCAGTCACATGGTGGCATCTCCAGAATTGAATTCATCCACGGCTGTAATACAAATGGAGATCAAGCAAATACACTTATATTCCTCATACCACTTTTAATAGAGACTGTGGCAGAATGCCCAACAGGGTGATTATCTTTCCAGTAAATGTGTTCAATCAGTTGTGGATTAATGTAAAAGTGTAGCATGATGGGATAAAATATGTGACTGGCTTGCAGAGTCTGGCCAGTGTTGAGGCTGTGTGTGCCAGGTACTCTCATCTCTGGCTTATAGCAGGTGGTTCTCAATGCACCCATCTATGATGTCCATATGTTTTAATAGGACATGTGGAACGGGACTGTTGTCCTTTTATCAGTCTGGAATTTAATTGCTTAATTTCATGTTAAAATTAGAAACACATTTGTGTACTAAAATAACTAAAAAGTTTCCAGGTGCTCTAAAAAGTGTAAATAATAAAGCAAGTGTAATGCTTTCCCATCACCCTATATTGTATATAGATTACCCGGCATGTATGTACATATCTCATCCATGCAGAAAACCTACTGGGGCAAAATAATATTTAATAAACTAGTCCAGAGTGGTCTCAATCAACGCTGCATGACTTGAGTAGTAATTGTAATTGAAATAGATATGTGTAGCGTATGGAGACTGGAGAAGAGACATATTGCCGTAGACACCTTGGCATATGAATGTTCATGTCCCTGCAGGGCTGTTGTACGAGAAATCAGCATTGACATCCACAGCTAATGTCTGATCCTGGGTTCTTCCAGTAGTAAGGCCTCTCATAATGTACTCCAATTAGCAGAGCTTGGAAATGGGTTACCAAAACCACACGGCCATAGGACATGTCCAGTATACGAATGGTCAGAATCAATAGATTCTTCCTTTAAATGCCGACGGCATTGATAACTATAGTCAGAGAAGACAAGTTATATGTGGATACGTATTATCTGGTCTATACCTTCTATTAAATGGAACACGAGGGCACAATGCAGCTAATAAGAGGGTGTCTGTCTGTTAAACACAATACATGACCTAGTGGTGACAGGTAATGTCCTATGTTTCTGTAGCTGTAGAATTTCTGCCACTCCCACAAAATCCCCAGCCATCCTATGGGTTAAACCAACCATTTTACGACGCCTTAGATATGACCTTGGGCAGGGCCGGACTGGCCATCTGGCAATTCTGGCAAATGCCAGAGGGGCCTCTCTGGTCATGGACTGCCTTGTCTGCTATGTTGTTGACAGAATCAGTGTTCTCAAGATACCCATACTGTTAAGAGTTGTGGGCGGCGAAGCACAAAGTCGCTGACTCCATCACTTACCCCAGCAGGCCACAGGTATCATTAGAAATATTGGTTTTGTAGTAAATCTTCCTTTCCTCCATTCAGGGTAATATTAGTAATATATCTCATCTGGTTCTTGGGGACGGGGACAACATGGGCCTGTGTGATTTCAAATGCCAGGGCTATATGTCAGCCGCAGTCTGTAACTGACCTTGGGTCACTCCACGGCTTGGCTACACAGTATGTTCACAATGGATGGATTTTGCTTCTTGAATTTTCTAATACTTCTGGATTTTGCCTTCCAACCAAAGTAGATGAGATTCTCATCCATGTGCTGCAGACAAAAATTGAACTAGTAATAGTCCTGAAATGCTGTTAAATGAAATCTGTCATCAGGTTTTTGCTACCTCATCTGGGAGCTGCATGATGTAGGCAAAGAGACTCCGAATCCAACAATGTATCACTTAGTGTCAGGAACACTGCACTGCACTGCACTTGCTCACTGAGCCAGTGCATGTGTCCTGAGTACAAAGACTGTGCACAAAAATACCTGCGGAGCGGGGTCTCAGTGGTGACAATGCATGCTCCAAGCTCACAGGACCTGAAGCATGTGACTGCTGGGGGCGTGGCCTCAGCGCCACAGAGCCAGGAGCTGCAGGGAAACTCCTAGAAAGCTTACTGGACAGTGTAACCAAGGGGCATAGACAGAGACAGAAACCAGATCAAGCCGGGTCAAAGCACGAGATAGCAATACTGTACCAAAGGGTTAGACAGAATGGATAGTCAGGACGTAGCAATAGATCAGAAAACCAGAACGGGCAATAGATGGTACAATAGGGACAAACTGTAACGGAGTAACGATAGCCAAGCCAGGAGGTCAGAACCGGAAAAGACAATAGTCTCAAAACGAGAAACGGATTACAGAGTGAGGGAACGGACCGGGTCATACACGGGAAGCAAACAAGCAATGCAGAATACACGCACACCAGGGGTCAGACACACCAGAACAACAGTATAGCTGACAGAGAACCCTGGTAATGAGTGAGTATAAATACCCCTCCCAGATCCAGAAAGAGGCCACGAACACTTAACCCTGTGAGTGCAGGGCAAGAACCCTGTTCAAACCATGACACTTAGTTTATTGGGTGCAGCAGTTCTGACAGTTTTTATAAATGGCAATGCAGCAGAGCTGAGAAAGCTAACCCCACCCACACCAGATTCTCTATAGACCGTGAGCTGCTTATCACAGCAAGGGTCAGATTCAGACTTCCCTTACAAGCAGGTGGAAGCCTATTTTTAATATGTGCGCTGCAATGAACAGTTAATTACTGTACTATGTGATGATTTGGCTTAAGGTTGAACTTGATGGACCTACTGTAGGTCTTTTTTCAACCTATTTAACTATGTAACTGTATAGTGCATAACTGGAGTTGTGTGCCCAGCACTTGGCTCATATGGACTTGCACATTGCTAGACATCAGATGACACTATATTATGTAAGAAAATGTAATTAACTATTCACTGGATCATCATTTACCAAAATATAAATTGCAAATATTGTTAATTTTTTTTAGTGGAATAATCCATTTACAGGGGTTGTTTAGCTTTAGGCTACAAGCCTGCAGTCACTCTATGTGATTGTAGACTTGTGAATGCTTGTGAGGACTCTCTAGGTCTGGCCTTCGGAGCAGGCGATTATGTATTCGATTTGCATACTTGCGGGCATATTCCAACTAGACGTGTCCAGCCTCTCTCAATACACTTACGCATGTCTAGTCAGCATGTGACCACATGTATGCAAATTGCTTACTAGTGGTCAGGTGTCCACCACTACCAGCACAAGAGAATGCTCACAGCGCGCCGTCTGTCTGACTGCAAATGTATAGCCTAAGATAGGACAACTCCTTTAAGGCTAAGTTTCCACTGTTCAGAAACAGCAGATTTTCTGCTGTGTATTTGCTTGCAGAAAATCCGCCACATTTTACAGTGCTAGCAGAGTGCAGGAGACTTTTAGAATTTTTAGGCAAATACTATGAAATGTATCTGATAGAAGAGTAAAAAGAGCGGCATTCACCAAGTCGATTAAAATTATAGTCCTTTAT